>NC_069503.1:145633448-145703448 GCF_027579735.1 Bombina bombina | reverse complement strand
TAACATGTGTGTAACGGTGGGGGAATGATTTGCGCATGTGCAAGATGTCTTCTTGGATAGGCCATAGAGGTATCCAGATTTAGGAGCGCACCAGATTTTAATTTAATGGCACAGTCAGTAGCCATGTAATTTTTTGAACCATCCAATGATAAAAAAACTGCATATGTAGGAGTGGCTGGTGGAACTATGCACAGACGGATTTGTAAGGTAATATTTAGGGGTTAATATTCCAGTGACACGTGCATCTGAGACACAGCAGTTATTATTACTGCATGCAATCTTTAAATCTATCGTCCCTTTAAAGTAAATAGCTTATTGTTGATCATGAATATTTGTTGGCACTGAAAAGACTGCTATTATTCAAATAATATTTCTCTGAAAATATTTCTAATATACAAAGCACTTTTTGAGAATAATTGCCATATTAGTCTGAGGTGTGTCTTCCCAATTAGGAAGAATATGAACTTTATAAGCATTAAATTTACATTTGTTTGCAACAGAACGGTGAGTTTAATGATTTCCTGAGATTCTTCTGTGAAATAGGCTTTTGGATTTGTGCCTATATTTTGGTTAAATGATTTACTGGTGACTTGCTGGCAAAATCAGGGAATTCAGCTATGATTAATGTTTTTTTCATTGTCATGAGTTTAGTACATTTTCCCGAGTTATACAACATTTCCGAAAAAGAGAAAAAAAAAAACATTTTGATGTAATGGTTCATTATTTAAAAGAATAACACATTTTGAATTTACTTTTAATCACCATATCTATAAATTTTCAATTGTGTTTTTATTCAGAATATTTAAAAAATGATAATGCTATACTGTTACAAAAAATATTTTATTTGAAATGTAAATAGACTAATATACATCTATACATTAATATGTAGCTGGGTGAGAACAGTGTAATACTATGCATTATTATAAAAAACATTTTTTATATAAATGTTATTTAATCTATCCAAAGCACACATTAATTGCATAATTTAGCATACATTTATTTGATGGTAACATTAAAAAAAAATAACATTCTAGGTTACAAGTGGAGAGGTAATTACTACTCCTGCTCGAGAGTTAACTTCTCTAGAACTGTGTGCGTGCGTTGGGTAGCGCTGGTATTACAAGTTAAAAGTAAAAAATTTGGGCTCACACGAAAATCACAGCAACCCCACTGAAATCACTGGAGCAGCAACGTTAAAAAAAAAAAAAAAACAACCTATGCTCGCTCGTTAACCCCTATCGCAATAAACCCCCTACTCTAATAACCCCTAAACTGCCACACCTCCTTTGCAAACTACCTAGCTACCCCTAAACTGGCCCAGAACAAATCGCAATAAACTCCCTACACTATTAACCCCAAAACCACCACACCCCATTACAATAAAATCCCTACACTGTTAACCCCTGCAAAGGGGTTAAATACACAGTAGAAATATTGCTCAGGACTCGCAGTGCACTGTTAGTGGAAAGTACAGCTGATCTAATTAGCAGTTCTAGTTGCACATCTGAGTCGAGTGCATAGTGCTGCTGATTGGATCAGCAGTGAGTACCAGTTGAGAACAGCAATGAACTGCGAGTCCCAAGCTATATTTCTACCGTGTATTTAACCCCATTGCAGGGGTTAATCACACAGTGCTGCAGGGTCAATAGTTTGTTAATAACAAAATCTAATGGATTAGAGCATATATTATTCCAATTAATTATGGCCCTTTAAGTTCTAGTTACAAAATATATATATATATAAACAATAAGATTTAGATAAAATAATGCTCCCAGATAGTGTAATTTCAGAGAGATACTAAAAGGTTAATTGTTTTCCATTGTAATGAGTAAACAGTAATAAAGAAGATAACAATAACTTTCTGTAAATAATTAGATGGTTAAAGGGAGAGTCAATTGTTTAAAAAGATAGATAATCCCCATTACCCATTCCCCAGTTTTGCACAGCCAATATGGTCTGTGATTACCTTGTATCTAAGCCTCTGCTGACAACCCCCTGATCACATGACTTTTTATTTATTAACTATTGACTTGCATTTCAGCTGTGCTGAGCAGAACCCATGGGTGTGAGTACAATGTTATCTATATGGCCCACATAAACCAGCAGTCTTCTGTTGTGAAAAGCAAATAGAAAAGCATGTGATAAGAGGCTGTCTATAGTGGCTTAAAACAGGCAGAAATAGAGGTTTGAATGTTATTAAGAATATTAATATAACAATGCTAGATGTCCAAAGCTGGGGAATGGGTAGTAAAGGCTTTAAAGTCTAACTTTTTTAACCAATAACAATTTTAGTGTTGACTGTCCCTTTAAGATAATGAGGTCTGCTTTCCCTGCAAGCTTAACACATTTCATTGGGCTGTGGTTTAAATTAGCAGAAACAGCTATTACATATATAAAAGTATCCCTAAAGATGCACTTTCCCAAACATTTTAAACTCTGCAGCTGGTATAACAAGTAACTTTAAACTTTATTATTATTATTATCAGGTATTTGTAGAGTGCCAACAGATTCAGCAGCGCTAACTTTAAACACATTAGGAAGACATCAATTCTACTATAGACTGTCCCTTTAAGCTACCCCAATTACTATCCCATCATTTCTAAAATCTGTCAAAAGCTATACATCTGGGTGGGGGTGCTTTTTGTACATGTTCTGTGTTCCACTTATGACAAGGAAAATGTGAGGACTTGGCTAGGAGATTTCTGTTCCTGCTGCAGTAAGGTATACTGTACCTATAGGAGGCCTAGGAGAACAATTAGGCCAATTGTAGTAGTCTTTATAAGCTCTCTGTTTCCAGCATGTGGTAGCTCATGTATTGTGATAATTCCTCTTGCTCTGGTAATTACTATTTGGATATACTGGTTTGACTTCTGCTTCCCCTGACTACACTTCTGTTCAACTCTTTGTTTGGACTGACTTGGGGGCCGATTTATCAAGCTGTCAATCGGCCCCAATACAGTTGTTTCCATGCGAGCCTTTAGGTTCGCCGGAAACAGAATTTAAGAAGCAGTGGTCTTAAGACCGCTGCTCCTTAACTCGTACACCTCCTCTGAGGCTGCAGACATCAATCCACCCGATCGCATATGATCGAGTTGATCACCCCCTGATTGACACTCCCTTCTTGTGCAATGGCCACGAATCTGCAGGGGGTGGCATTGCACAAGCAGTTCACCAGAACTGCTTGTGTAATGTTAAATGCTGTCGGCATTCAGCGATGTCTCTCGGACATGATCCGCTGAGCAGATCATGTTGGACAGACACTTGATAAATTGGCCCCTTGGTTTATGACTTTGGCTTGTTTGTGGACTCTGCATTAGTTTAATGATTTTGTGCCGATTTTTACTGTGAGGCTTAGGCTGTCTGACTTAGCTTACCTTAAAGATCAGTAAATACAGTAGATTTGCATAAACAACAAATGCATGATAAAAAGACAATGCAAAAGCACTTAGGGGCCAATTTACTAATGTGCGGGCGGACATGATCCCCTGTAGCGGATCATGTCCGCCGCACATCGATAAATGCCAACAGCATACACTGTCGGCATTTATCATTGCACAAGCATTTCTAGTGCTATCAGAAGATCTGCATTTAATTAACTTATGAAAATTTATATGCATCTGAATAGCAAGACTAAACTTTTACAAAGGTATGTCTTTTTCGATATTTGAATTTATAAACTTACCATTACTTTCTAGTACTTCATCATTTTTGTTTTGAAGGAGCTGGATTAAAGTATTAGAGAGAGTTCAGCAACTAAATTTAATCTCATTACTCTCTTACCCCTGGCCTTTATTTGAACACTCTGTTTATGTCCAGTACTCTAGTAAGGACTTGTGCTGAGCTGAGCCTCTGTCAGGGTTTTTTCTCTGCTTTGTTTGCCATTTGCTGCTGGCAGTCATTTTACTCATCTTTCTTGCTGAATCTGGCTCAGATTGTGTGATGCTGCTCATTTCCTGCATGCCCTCTTATGGCCAGACTGTTGTACATCATCCGTGTGAGACAGGTTGCAGTCTCAGAATTCGATGTCATCACTTATTATTTTAAGGGCCTCTGTTTAGTATGCTTTTGTCAGGGTTTTTTCCATGTTGTGTTTGCCATGTGCTGCTGGCAGCCATTTTACTCACCTCTCTTCCTGACTATGGTGCATTGTGGGGGATGCTGCTCATTTCCTGCACTTCCTTTTATGGCCAGACTGGTGTGCATCATCCATGTGAGACAGGATGCAGTCTCAGAATTGTGATGTCATCACTTATTATTTAAAGGGCCTCTGTTCAGTATGCTTTGCCTTTGCGTTGTCTCAGACCTGTTTGTGAGAGTTCCTGTGTATTACCTGGCTGCCTGACGTCCTTCCTGGTTCCTGATCCCTGGCTTGTTCTTGACTCTGCTGTTTTCCTTGTTCCTGATTCCGGCTCGTCTGACTATTTGCTTTGGCTCCTGACTCGGCTCGTCTGACTACCAGCTGTGGTTTTGACTCCTGGCTTGTTATTTGACTTGTGGACTTTTTATTATTTTTTGCTATTAATAAAGGTGTGATTATTTTTGCACTTCTCGTCTCAGTCTGATTCCTGGCACCCTGACATTGCGCAAAGGCCATGAATCCTGATGGTGCTAATAATCCACCTTAACCTGCCATCATTTCCAGGGTGGATGAACAGGATCACCGCTTGGATCAATTTGCACTAGCCCTGCAAACCCTGCTGACTCGCACTGCACATTTGGAGCAAAGTGTCCCTCAAGTTATGGCTGCTCCTGTTTCCGCTGCTGCACCTAGTCCTACCAGGAGCATGTCCAGTTCTGCCCCTCTACCTCAGCAATATGGAGGCGATCCTATTCAGTGCAGAGGGTTTTTGAACCAGGTGGGCATTTACTTTGAGATGTTATCTCAGGCGTTTCCCTCTGACAGAGCTAAGGTGGGATTTCTCATCTCATTACTCTCTGACACAGCTCTTGCCTGGGCTAATCCCTTGTAAGAGACTAATAAACCTGTGATTTCAAATTACCCTGAATTTGTGGCCTCCTTTCGAAGGGTATTTGATGTTCCGGCCCGCTCCTCCTCTGCTGCTAAACGACTCATGTCCATTCAGCAAGGTACAAGATCTGTTGCTCAGTATGCTATTGAGTTCCGTACGCTTGCCTCAGAGGTAGGTTGGAACAATGAAGCCCTTGTTACCGCCTTCTTTCATTGGCTCTCTGATGTGATTAAAGACGAAGTTGCTGCCAGAGATTTACCAGAGGATCTCGAGGCATTGGTGTTTTTTTTTATCCTAATTGACATCAGACTCAGAGAGAGGCCCTCTTTCAAGGAGCGCTTGCTGAAGCCTCCTGTTCCTTTGTCTCCTACGTGTTCATTCCCACCGATGCCTCCCTCTCCTCCCATGCCTCCCTCTCCTCCCATGCCTCCTGGTCCCGAGTCACCAGGTACTGCTGAGCCAATGCAGCTGGGATTCACGCATCTCTCAGTGGCGGAGAGGGCCTTTAGGAGGAGGGAGGGGCTCTGCCTCTATTGTGGGTTACAGGGCCACCTTTTGAAGTCTTGTCCTACACGGCCGGGAAACGCTCACACCTAAGGTCATGTCAGGAGCAGACTTTGGGTGGTTTATCCTCGTCCCCAGAACCGCTTAAGGAGAAACCTTTTGTCATGGTTGTCCTTTCCTGAGTGGACTCCTCCATAGTCACCCAGGCTCTTGTTGACTCTGGTGCTGCAGGTTATTTCATTAACAGTGCTTTTGTATCAAAGCACTCCATTCCTGTTTTGCCTCTGTCCGTTCCACTTGCTATTGAGGCCATTGATGGCAGGCCCCTTCAGCCCGCACTTGTTACTCACGAAACTGCTCTGTTATCCATGGCTGTTGGGGATCTCCATTTTGAAACCCTCCAGTTCCAGGTGATAAACTCTCCGCATTTTCCGGTTGTTCTGGGTTATCCCTGGCTCCAAAAGCACAATCCCAGTCTCGACTGGCGGAGGTCCGAAATCTTGTCGTGGTCTCCGCAATGTATTTCCACTTGTCTTCAGAAACCAGTTAAAGTCTTGTGCACTTCTTCGGTATCTCAATTGCCAGAGGAGTACCAAGAGTTCCTAGACGTTTTTGACAAGGTGCATGTCGGTACGTTGCCTATTACAAAAGAACTGAATTTTTCAAAATATGAACATGAAATTGAATAACCCATAGGAAACTGCTAAATCTACGAAATATGAACCGTCAAAAAGGCATCCCGATAGATGGTGACAGGTTGGGTGTACCGGGATCAGGCGAAAAGCAGCCTCCACATCTTCTTTAGCCAATAAGGCCCCCTTACCCGCTTTACATACTAATGCAGCAGCCCTGTCAAAGGAGGCGTATCAAACCACTGTCAGTGGTGGGTCAATTCCATTATTCATCGATGATCCTTTTGGATATGATAGATGAAGCATTATCTGAAATTGACCCGGTACCTTTTTAGGTACCACAGCCAGTGGTGACACCTGCAAATTGGCCATGGGGCACTCCGTAAAGGGGCCCGCCATACACCCTAATTGCACCTCCTTGTTCAGTTTGCCCCTCACCACTTCCGGATACTCCCTAGCAGACTTTAAATTCCCATGGACCCATGACCGTGGTTGCTCAATAAATGGTATCTGAAAACCAGAACTAAAACCTGACAACAATAACTCTGCGTCCGCCCTCCTACCATACCGTTCTAACCAGGGGACCATCTTTCTTACCCTCACTGGCATCCGTGCCCAAAACTGCCACGTCCCCTGCTTTTCTTCCTTGTCTCCCCTTTCTGAAACACTTTGCCTGGGGGTGCAAATCCCCACAATTGGCACACTCATGCTTGTACATGCATCCCAGGTCCAGGTCCTGCAGCCATCTCTCAGGTCATAGGGGTGGGCCCTGTGCTTCCTGTCCATGCTGTCCTCCCACTGCTTTGATCCATGAGCTTCCTAGGTCCTGAATGCCTCCGCAATCTGGAGCGAGACCTCCGTGTCCTGGTTTGGCCCTTTGCTGGCTGCTCTATCCTTCCCCAGGTTGGGGAGATCTGGTCCCTATCCCTGCTTCTCCTGGGCAGCAGAGTGTGCAGACGCCCTCTGCCGCTTTCTGGTCCCTCCTGGCTGCTCCTCCTCTCGCCCCTGACATATACAGGGCTCAGTCTTCTCTCCTGCAATGGAAACGTATCAGGCCATATCTCCGTTGCCATCCCTCCTGCAGAATGGCTATACTCCTCTCTGCCCACCTGCCTTCCCCTTTGGCCAGAGCCCCCCATCCTGCCATCTGCTCCTGCTGTAAACATCTGCAGTAACTGAGCCAGGGCCGCAGCATCACTCACCCTACTCGTGTCAACTGGTCCCGCTGAAGTGCCCTCCTCTGGATAATCCACCCCAAAATAATTGTACTTGTCTAGCAGGTGCAAATAGCTCAATATTCAGGTCCTGCATCTCTGTGGGTAACACAGGCTCCCCTATTTGAATATATAAAGATACTGTGAAAAGCCCTCAGTCAGCCCCCCCCCCACCCGACCATCCCAGATGCCCCCCTGAAGGAGGACAAACTCAGCATGGGATGGTGGAAGGGCAGAAAAGGAGCAAAAAGGGGGGCTAAGGAGGAGGGGGTCTGGGGTAGGTCTTGCTATCTGCTATTTTATCCAAATCATATGATGAGTAGTGGTCATTGGATATAACCATATGACAAGTAGGGTCATAGTATCTAATATTGTACATTAACCCATGTACCACCTCGCATGCATGGCCGCACTGAGCTGGCACCTGTACAGTAAATTATTATTTTTTTTATAATCCACCTCCCTTTTGTGTTCCCTGCGTTACAGCAGAATATCCTTCACTGCCCCCCCCCACTATCTTACCCTGGACCCCCAGAGCATCCACCATGTGCTTCCCCATCCCATCTAACTGAACCCTTACCACCAATTGGGGAATGACCCTATAGCCCCTGTAGCTAATTTCCGGTGCCCTAGCTCTCTTAACCTAGAAGTGTCCTCATCTTACTGACACCTCTTTCCATCCCAAAGTACCCCTGACCATACCAAATGAACTCTACCTTATTTTGTACCCATCCCTAAGTGTCCTCCCCTTATTGACCCTGAGCTCATCCCCACTATCCCCCAGTGATTATCCCTTACCCGCTACCTAATGCTGTCCCCCGCTGCCCAGCCCCATCCACCACATAGGCCGTCCAGCACCCCCCCTTTTCTGAGAAGTAAATACCCTCGCATATCCCCCGCCATCTTATTCCCGCCATCATCACTTGTACGCCACCCCATGCCATTGGTAGTTCAGTGTGACTTACCGGTTCCTCCTGCTGCCGCGCTGTTCCTCATGGAGGCCCCCACAGGCCGTACCAACTACTCCGGTCCCATTGCGCTCTGTCTCTTTCCACTGCCGCTGCCACTGCACTATCCTGTACTCTGTCGGCCGATTCCATTACCGACCGGGTCCTCCTGCTCCTTGCCCCAGTCGGGGCCGATCCACCTCTGGCTCTCCGATAAGTAGCCTCCTCTGGGTTCAGGTGCTCCGGCAGTTTGGAGCGCCGTATGGGCCGGTCCTACGCTCCTGGGCGGTCGCACTGCCTTTATCTCACGCTCCAGGGCTCCTTCTTGCAGCCAACTGTAGTTGTTAGAGCACCCATCCGGCTCCTCTGTCCCGCGACAAAGCCATTGTAGTGTCCAACAACTCCTGCAAATCCATTGCAGCCTCGAGTAGGCGTAACCATCTTGATGTTGAGGTATGAACCGTTAACGAACAGCTTCACACCTCAGTTCTATCAAAGAGGCCTACTTCCTTTTCCCCACCCGCTACTTATAGCCCCCATGTCTCCACATCAGACCCCACCCACTTGCTAAGAGCATCCTCCCCTTCTAGGACTTCGCTCCGGGCTTCCTATATATTGGTGCATACACCACCTTCCTTCTGTAATACCTATTATGGGCTAAATTACAATTGGCGTGCAGGGGGCGGCATTGCACAAGCATTTCACCAGAAATGCTTGTGCAATGATAAATGCCGACAGCGTATGCTGTCTGCATTTATCGATGTCGGGCAGACATGATTCGCTACAGTAAATTTACCCCGTAGACTTCAATAAAGCTGCTTAAATAAAAATGCTTTTGCGCTAACCTGACACCACGTTACACCAACTGTGCTAAAGCGAGTTATGAATATTTTACTATCCAATATTCTTCACTTATAAGAAAATGTTCTTTTTTTATATATACACACACATATATATATATATATATATATAATTGTTTAAAAAAAACTATATATATATATACACACACACACACACATAAATATATATATATATATATATATATATATATGTATGTATAAATAAATAAATACAGCTATAGATATATACAGATATATATAGGAATATATTTTTAAAACTACAAAGAACATTTTTACCATGTAAAGAACATTGTAATGTAAAATATTTATAGTATATAAATCTGATATTTTAAGGTATTTGAGTGGAAAGAGCTCCAAAGTATGTGTGTGTGTATGTATATATATATATATATATATATATATATATATATATATATACACACAAAGTGAGGGAAAAATTATTTGATCCCCTGCTGATTTTGTACGTTTTCCCACTGACAGAGAAATGATCAGTCTATAATTTGAATGGTAGGTTTATTTGAACAGTGGGAGACAGAATAACAACAACAAAAATCCAGAAAAACGCATTTCAAAAAAGTTATAAATTGATTTGCATTTCAATGAGGGAAATAAGTATTTAATCCCCTATCAATCAGCAAGATTTATGGCTCCCAGGTGTCTTTTATACAGGTTAAGAGCTGAGATTAGGAGCAATCTCTTAAAGGGAGTGCTCCTAATCTCATCTTGTTACCTGTATAAAGACACCAATTCTAAACTCTCCATTATGGCCAAGCCCAAAGAGCTGTTCAAGGATGTTAGGGACAAAATTGTAGACCTACACAAGGCTGGAATAGGCTACAAGACCATCAGCAAGCAGTTTGGTGAGAAGGTAACAACAGTTGGTGCGATTATTCACAAATGGAAGAAACAAAATATCAATCTCCCTCTGTCTGGGGCTCCATGCAAGATTTTACCTCGTGGAGTTTCAATGATCATGAGAATGGTGAGGAATCAGCCCAGAATTACACGGGAGGATCTTGTCAATAATCTCATGGCAGCTGGAACCATATTCACCAAGAAAACAATTGCTAACACACTACGCTGTGAAGGACTAAAATCCTGCAGCACCCGCAAGGACCCCCGGCTAACGAAAGCACATGTACAGGCCCATTTGACGTCTGCCAATGAACATCTGAATAATTCAGAAGAGAACTGGTTGAAAGTGCTGTGGTCAGATGAGACCAAAATCGATCTCTTTGGCATCAACTCAACTTGCCGTGTTTGGAGGAGGAGGAATCCTGCCTATGAAGCCAAGAACACCATCCCCACTGTCAAAAATGGAGGTGGAAACATTATGCTTTGGGGGTGTTTTTCTGCTAAGGGGACAGGACAACTTCACCAAATCAAAAGGACGATGGACGGGCAATGTAACATCAAATCTTGAGTGAGAACCTCCTTCCTTCAGCCAGGGCATTGAAAATGGGTCGTGGATGGGTATTCCAGCATGACAATGACCCAAAACACACTGCCAAGGCAATAAAGGAGTGGCTCATGAAGAAGCACATTAAGGTCCTGGAGTGGCCTAGCCAGTCTCCAGACCTTAATCCCATAGAAAATATGTGGAGGGAGCTGAAAGTTCGAGTTGCCAAGCGTCAGCCTCAAAAGCTTAATGACTTGGAGAGGATCTGCAAAGAGAAGTGGGACAAAATCCCTCCTGAGATGTGTGCAAACCTGGTGGCCAACTACAAGAAATGTCTGACCTCTGTAATTGCCAACAAGGGGTTTGCCACCAAGTGCTAAGTCATGTTTTACCAAGGGGTCAAATACTTATTTCACTCATTAAAATGTAAATCAATTTATAATTTTTTTGAAATGTGTTTTTCTGGATTTTTTTGCTGTTATTCTGTGTCTCACTGTTTAAATAAACCTACCATTAAAATTATAGACTGATCATTTCTTTGTCAGTGGGCAAACGTACAAAATCAGCAGGGGATAAAATATTTTTTCCCCTCACTGTATGTATATATATATATATATATATATATATATATATATATATATATATATATAATATATATATATATATATATATATATATATATATATATATATATACAGTATATGCACACACACACAAAGTGAATGTACTCACAGGAATTTTAGACATCCCCCAGTGTCAAACTTTTTGACAGGTCGGGGACTAAAATATCCCCTTTATCAGAATAAATAATTAGTGTAAATAACATACTTTTAAGTATACAAAATAAACATACCCCCCTCCCATCTGGTGCCAAACATCATGTGTGTGGAATGCAAGCCATGCATTATAGTGGTATAGTGATTAAAAAAAAAACATTTATACGAAGCATCAACTATGTGATCAAAAACATTTACATCAACCATTTGTAATCAAAACCAGTGCTAGTACACTCACACATTACTCCCTAAGCACAACTGGTCATGTAAAACCGCATTGTGAACACCTCATTGTGTATAATGTTGCCATGAAAACGCAACATTGTCAATTATGTAACATTTGTTATTCCTTCCATAATATTTTTTTCTCTTAAAGGGCCAGTAAACCTAGCAAATAATGTTATATAATTCTGCACATATTATATAAGATTAGCTTAGCGCCAGGTTTCTAAAGCAAATTGTTAGATAGATATTTAGCAAAGAAACAGAACGCCGCTCCTGGCTCTACTGAGGGGGTCTGTTTTCTTCTCCTAAGTGCATCTGGGCACGCTGTCTAATCACAGCTGACCAGAGCGGGAGCAAGCTATATTGATTTTAATAGCACGATGACTAGATTCTAAACAAATATGGCGCTTTTTTTTAAATAAAACCTATTTTTTCTGTAGTGCAGCTGCCTCCTCCATACCACCCCCGCTCCCCCTTCCAGATCCCTTTTAAAAAAAATTTCCACACTCCTCTGCCACCCACCACCCGCTCCCACCCCTCTCTCCTACCACTTAACTTGGTTTGAATAGATCACGGGCGCACGCACACACACACGCATGCGCCCCCCACGTGCTCCCGCGCACACCCGGCAGCCATTTCCCCACTGCTGGCCGGAATTTCACCAGTGATGGGCCACCCACCCACCTCCCTGCAATGGCTCCCACCAACCAACGATCGGCACCATAGCTGGCCGATGCAGAGAGGGCCAGAGAGTGTCTCTCTCTGCATCGGTGTGCAAAAAAAGGTATTGCAGTGATGCCTCAATATCGAGGCATCACTGCAATACCTTGAAAGTGGCTGGAAGCGATCAGGATCACTTCAAACCCTGACGACATACAGGGTACGTGTTGGTCTTTAAAGACCAGTTTTTGTATGACGTACCCTGTACAACATGTGTCACTAAGGGGTTAATGTGTTTTTGTATTACTAGAAGTCATGATATGCTTTTATCTCATTTTTTTTTTATAAATGATAATAAATGCTAGAATATATATATATATATATATATATATATATGTGTGTGTGTGTGTGTGTGTGTGTGTTATGTCAGAAATCTTTTGCAAGCATATTTACATGTACCTAAATTCCTTTTTTTGTTCTAAACAATGTTGTCTTTCATATCTCTGTGTTTATTTATACTACTATATGTATATAGTGTAAATGTATTATTATTATTATTAGCAGGAATAATTGCAAATATAACATGTAATCAGGGTATCATATGTATTTATTTGCAATCAATGGATATTTTAAGAGCTGAGCCAGTTTTCTCTGTGTACCTGTGTAACCCCTCCGGATTGAAATCTAGTTTTAAAAGCCACCCCTTTACAGGTGTTATAAAATGGGCTGGCATTTAAGATGACATTTCTTACTGAAAAAAAAATTCAAGAGAAGGAAGAAATACACTGAAAGCATGCAGTAAAGAGGTGATTTTAATGTCTGCTGTATCTGAATCATGACAGTTTAATGTTAGGTGGGCTATCCCTTTGAGCTATTATTTTAAGATTATATTGAATCAAACATCAATTCATATTTTAAAATCCTTGTCTAAAATATTACACTGTGTGTCCTAATGTCAGCATCAATGTTTATCTTTAATACTAATTTCACATATACATACTTTCAAAGTATAATACACAATGTAACAAATGGCACTTAAACGTTCTGATGAGTGATCAATGACAGAAGTATCGAGCAATTTGATTCATTAGTGATAGTTTAAAATGTATATTTAAATCAGATTGGCTGATGTCATAAATCATTTGATTATGCATATTCCAATCAAAAGTGGTTGAAAAATTCACTAGTGTGTACATTGTTTAGGCGTTTGCGTCATAATTGGTGCGAAAAGTGTTGCATCAAATTTGGTGTGAAGTGAAGAGTGGGACTTGTAATTACATGGCTTAAACATGGTGCACATAGATTGTTCACAAAAAATAAAAAGGAAGTTAGCTATATTATGTTGTGTATTTAATTTTTATCTCTATATCTATTAATGCAACAAGTTTGAGGCAAAACCTTTCAACAAATTTGTAAAAATAATATTGTCCCCTTGCTTTGTAATGAGAGACAAAGTTGTAACATAATCCATAAGTAGTAATGTATTTTTCATTTTTATCGCTATATCTACTAGTGCACCAAATATGGAGCAATAATATTGTTTGGTTTAGAAAGGGTATACAATTTTTATAGAGTTTCTAATTTACTTTTTTTTATGTAATATAGTTCATTCTCTTGTAGCATCGAACATAAGCTTTCTGTGTTTTCAGTCTTCAATTGAGTTCTATGGCATCCGCAACCTCAAGGATGGTGGATTGAAAACTAGGTATGCTGCATTGGAATAGACACAAGTGTATCTGTTAAATGTTTGATAAATTGGGAAAAGGGTCAAATAGAGTCAAATGTGAATTTGAAACATCTGTAATGACACAAGCATCGATTTGCGTCAGATTGAAATTGCAGGATCGTATTTTACGTCACAAATTTCAACATTTGCCGATCTTGACGCTTTGATAACTACGGTGGATCAATCGCACGACAAATACGGCATGGAATTCAAGCGTATTTTCAGTTGACGCTTTGATAAATTGACCCCTAGCTGCGGACATTGGACATAAAGGGTTATACATACAATTCTTAGATTAGGTTTAAGTACATGCTGCAGTGTCCAAACATATAACGTCCTCCAAATCTCAGGCTTTAGTGCCGCCATTAGGGTTCTTGTATTCTAGGTTTGGACAAGCATATCAAACTTAGCTGCAAGGTAAAGAGTTCCCAAAGTAGAGATAGCTATAAAAAGAACAGTCCCAGTGTTTATCTATAAGCGGCTTAAGAGATATTAAAATACTTTCATGATCTCCCATATCTCTGCTACTTGTGCGGTATTCAGTCATCATCCTATGCCGGAAAGCCAAATTAAATGAATTCCAACGGTGATATTTCCCGAAGACATGATAAAGCAATGTCTCAGCATGATGGTCAGGATCCTCATGCAGTCTATCCCAAGGCTTGCTGCAGACTTACTGCCTTGTGTCATGTAGAGTGGAAGTAGATTGTAAAGCTCCTTCTTTGGTATATTGAAGGGAATAGCATGACTCTTGGTAGCTTGGGGATCTATGATCTAATCTGAGAGTGCAGTGTTCTCCGGATTGGGCTCACTGGATATGTCGTTGTCTATGAGTGTTCCGGAGAACTCTAGTTTCTGGCAATCTGACTCTGGATGTTGTAGGTAGCAGGGGGTCGCTGCATGGGCTTCTTGTCGAAATTGAAGTCCTCCATTAGTTTCCTCTACAGTTATGGCGGAATCCTAGGTAGTGAGCTTGTTGAAGTTGAAACACTGACCTACTAGAAATGCTCCTCTAGGAGTGCACAAATTGCTTCTTGGAGATGTTTCATGTTAGTCTCACAGGGTTAATAGGTAGTACCTAGTTGCAGGTCAGAACTTACTTAGTGCCACGTAATGACAAGAAAAAGAGTGTGCCCTGCCAGGGGGTATGAAGAGGCCAAGGCCTCAAAGTAGCAACAAGCACTGATGCTAACAGCAATCTTGTTGATATCACTCTAATTAGATGCACTGTTTGTAGCAGAATTCAGTTCTGCTTAGTATTTATATGGATGATGCTATTGCAAGATGATATTATAAAAGTATTTCTGAAAAGCTGGAACAGCATGCAGTTGTGCGACTGAACATGGCCGCTGCCCGGAAGTCCCCCATGTATCTGTAATTTTATCAGGTGATCCACTGTTGCCATGGTGATCACCTGATAAGGTGTGTGATGCATCACTTGAAACAGTGGAACTAGGGTCCCATTAAGAGCCCAGAGCACCTGAAAAGTTGCTTAGTGGATAGGTGATTTTCATTTCTAAAGCAATTACTCACTGTTTAAACATGATACCTCTCATTTAAAAGAGGTTATGTGTGTTGAATGCTTTTATTAAGGGATAGTGATTCATTTGGAGCCATTACCACCATACACAAAATAAAATATTTAGATCATTGCTATTTTTCAGACACTCTCCATACAAGAGGAACATGCTGTTCCTGATCTGAAGGGGCTGTGATCCTTCTTTCATATAACTCTTTTGTTCCTCTAAGTGATATGGGGTGGGACCTTTGACCCTGCGTCATTCTGAATAGTGATATTGCTTTAAATGGATACAACTTTGAGCTCTCTTAATGAATCTAAATGAATTTACGTTATGGTGGGGATAAATGCTTGCGTTTAAACTCCTCCATTTTATGAATGTAAGAGTTATGGGGTAGATTTATCAAATGTTGGGCGGACATGATCGGTATTTAGCGACATCGCTAAATGCCGACAGCATATGCTGTCAGCATTTATCATTGCACAAGCATTTCTGGTGTCAATCATCTTGATCGTATCCGATTGGGATGATTGCAGTCTTAAGGAACAGCGGTCTTATGACCTCTGTTTCTTAACTTAAGTTTCAGGTGGACCTGAAACTTCGGGAGTAGATTGCAGCATCCGCTGCTTGATAAATCTACCCCATAAATTATTACAGTATATAAGCAATTAACATATCTAGGCAAGTATCACCTCTTGCTTTTCCCCAAAAGTACTCAGTATGCATTGTTACCAATGCAGCAGAGAATTCTGGTTAAGATATGCAAATTAGATATACAATATCTCATGCTTTTTGCTTCTGGTACTGTGTTCAACTACAGTGAATCCCTTCATGGGGCAGATGCAGCAGAAAAAAAAACTACTTCTTGATAGCTGTTTCAAACTCATTAGCAAAAGTAATATGAAACTTAGCAGTTCAGCTCAAATACAAGTAATGAAATACTATTCAATATGGCCATATTGAAAACGTTACCACAGCTTCAGCAAAAACCTTGAATCATAGCTAGTTCAAACCTCTAAAAATTAGGAGTACTAACAAATGTTGTGTGACAAACAGCAAAACGCTTTTCTGTTCGAGCAGTATCAGGTAGAGTGCTGTTTAAAAATGAAACAAGGCTGAGAGGCTGTCAGGGTGCCAGGAATCAGACTGAGACAAGAAGTGCAAAAATAATCACACCTTTATTAATAAGAAAAATAATAAAAAGTCCACAAGTCAAGTACCAAGCCAGGAGTCAAAACCAGAGCTGGTAGTCATACGAGCCGAGTCAGGAGCCAAAGCAAGCAGTCAGACGAGCCGGAATCAGGAACAAGGAGAACAGCAAAGTCAGGAAAAAGCCAGGGATCAGGTACCAGAAGAGACGTCAGACTAGCCAGGTAATACACAGAAACTCACAAACAGGTCTGAGACAACGCAGGGGGAAAGCATACTGAACAGAGGCCCTTAAAATAATAAGTGATCACATCACAATTCTGAGACTGCAACCTGTCTCACACGGATGATGTACAACAGTCTGGCCATAAGAGGGCGTGCAGGAAATGAGCAGCATCACACACGTTGAACCAGATTCAGCAAGAAAGGTGAGTAAAATGGCTGCCAGCAGCACATGGCAAACAAAGCAGGGAAAAAACCCTTACAGTACCCTCCCCTCAATGACCCCTCCCCCATGGGAGGACAAAAGGCTTATTGGGGAAACGGGCATGGAAGGCACGGAGGAGGGTGGGAGCATGAACATCAGAGGATGGAACCCATGAACGCTCCTCTGGACCATAACCCCTCCAGTGAACCAAATACTGTATGCGATCCCTGGACATATGAGAGTCAATAATGCTGCGGACCTCATATTCTTCATGGTTGTCAACACATGGTTGATGAGGCAACACAGTGGTAAACCAATTACAAACCATTGGATCAAGAGGGAGACATGAAAAACATGCGCATTGCAGGAGGAAGGTCAAGAGCGTAGGCTACAGGATTAACCCATCGGAGTATCCGAAAAGAACCAACACAATGGGGAGCCAGTTTATTGGAAGGCACATGAAGGTTCAAGTTGCGGGAGGACAGCCAAACCCTATCACCAACCTGGTAAGAAGGCGCAGGCAGACGCCTATGATCAGCCTGGAACTTTTGGCGCTGCATAGAATTATGAAGGCAATCCTGAATCTGCACCCACGTGGAACGGAGTTGCTGGAGATGGTCCTCCAAAGCTGGAATTCCCTGAGACATGAATAAATCGGGCAACAAGGATGATTGAAACCCATAATTCGCCATGAACGGGGATAACTGGGAGGAAGCATTAATAGCACTATTACGAGTGAACTCTGGCCAAGGTAACATTTAAGACTAATTATTGTGGTGATCTAGCAATGGAGACATAGCAACGGAGCATGTGGAGACATAGCAATGGAGGAACTGTTCCAGAGGTTGATTAGACCGTTTCGCAGCCCCATTGGATTGAGGGTGATATGCCGAGGAGAAGGAAAGCTGGATCCCCATTTAAGCACAAAAGGAATGCCAAAATCTGGAGAAAAACTGGCTACCCCGATCTGAGACTATCTCCTTGGGTAACCCATGTAAACGGCAGACCTCCCAGGCAAAAATTGAAGCAAGCTCCTGAGCAATAGAAAACTTCTTCAAGGGAATGCAATGTGACATTTTAGAAAAACAGTCAACAACCATTAGGAAAACAGTATTTCCATTGGAAACAGGCAGCTCAACAATGAAGTCCATGGAAAGATGTGTCCAAGGACGTTCACCATTAGCAATAGGTTGAAGAAGACCCACAGGTAGATGTCGAGGAGTCTTATTCTGTGCACAGACTGAGCAGGAGGCAACATACGCAGCAACATCAGAATGAAGACCTGGCCTCCAGAATTGTCAAGTGAAAGAATAAATCATTTGGTTCTTGCCCGGGTGACCTGCGGCTTTAGGATAGTGGTAAGTGTGCAATAGTTTTGTTCGAAGATTCTCAGGTACAAAGCACTTACCACTAGGATTCTCAGGAGATGCATTGGTTTGTGCAGCCAGGATCTCCTCCCCTAAGGGAGAAGTCAAATTAGTACGTATGGTGGCCAAAATATGGTCAGGAGGTATAACTGGAATAGGTACAGACTCCTCCTTGGACAGAGGCTAAATTGACGAGAGAGGGCATCAGCCCTAACATTCTTACAACCAGGCAGGTAGGAGACTACATAATTAAACCGAGATGAAAATAGTGCCCATCTGGCCTGTCGGGCGACAAACGTTTTGCTTTGGATAGATAAGTCAAATTCTTGTGGTGAGTAAGAATGAGCACTGGTATGCTAGTACCCTCAAGAAGGTGCCTCCATTCCTTGAGTGCCAAAATTATGGCCAGTAATTCCCTGTCACCAATTTCATAATTGCACTCTGCTGGAGACAATTTCTTAGAGAAGAAACCGCACGGATGCAAGGAACCATCAGGCGTAGGATGTTGAGATAAGAGGGCACCTACTCCAGTCTCAGACGCATCGACCTCAAGAAAAAAAGGCAGGGCAGGGTTAGGATGAGCCAGAACTGGAGTGGCAGCAAAGGCAGTCTTAAGACTCTCAAAAGCCTTATTGGCAGTAGGTGACCAATGGAGTGGATCATTCTCCTTACGGGTCATGTCAGTGATAGATTTGACCAAGTAAGAAAAGTTTTTTAATAAACTTCCTATAGTAATTGGCAAAGCCCAAAAAACTTTGAATAGAGTGAAGACCAACTGGGCGAGGCCACTGCAGGACTGCAGACAACTTGTCAAGATCCATGGAGAACCCTGCAACAGAGATTACATAACCTAGAAAGGTTACTTGAGCCTGATGGAACTCACATTTCTTGAGTTTACAAAACAGGCCATTCTCACGTAGTCTCTGAAGTATCCGTGTAACATCAGAACGATGAGCCTTAAAAGTGGGTGAGTGTATGAGGATATCATCTAAGTAAACCACAACACACTGCTGCAAAATATCTCGTAGAACATCATTAATAAATTTGTGGAAAACAGCTGGAGCATTACATAGACCAAAGGGCATTACAAGATACTCATAATGCACGCTCCAGTTGTTAAATGCTGTTTTCCATTCGTGGCCCTCCTTAATCCTAACGAGATTGTATGTTCCTCTCAAATCAAGTTTAGAAAAGACCATAGCTCCCTTGAGGCGGTCAAAGAGTTCTGTAATGAGCGGCTTAGGGTAAGCATTCTTAATGGTAAGACGATTAAGACCCCTATAATCGATGCATGGTCTTACTCGCCACCCTTTTTCTTCCCGGAGAAGAAGCCAGCCCCTGCAGGAAAGCAGGATTTGCGGATGATCCCCCATGACAGAGCATCAGCAACATACTCCTCCATAGCACAATTCTCTGCAACCGAGAGAGGGTAAACCCGGCCCCGAGGAGGAATGGCTCTGGGTTGCAGGTCTATGGCACAATCATAAGACCGGTGAGTAGGCAACATACCGGCACGCACCTTGTCAAAAATGTCTTGGAACTCTCGGTACTTCTCAGGCAATTGAGATACCGATGAAGTGCACAGAACTTTGACTGGTTTCCGAAGAAAAGTGGAAATACATTGCGGAGACCATGACAAAATTTCCGACCTACGCCCTTCGAAACTGGGATTGTGCTTTTGGAGCCAGGGATAACACAGAACAACCAGAAAATGCGGAGCGTTAATCACCTGGAACTGGAGGGCTTCAAAATGGAGAGCCCCAACAGCCATGGATAACGGAGTGGTTTCATGAGTAACGAGTGCAGGCTGAAGAGGCCTGCATCAATGGCCTCAAGAATGGACCGAGGCAATACAGGAATGGAGTTCTGTATTACAAAAGCACTGTTAATGAAATAGCCCACAGCACCAGAGTCAACAAGAGCCTGGGTGACTATGGAGGAGTCCACCCAGAAAAAGGACAACTATGACTAAAGGTTTCTCCTTTTGCGATTCCGGGGACGAGTATAAACCACCCAAGGTCTGCCCCCGACAGGACCCTAGGTGCCAGCGTTTAACCGGCCTTGTAGGACAAAACTTTAAAAGGTGGCCCTTTAACCTGCAATAGAGACAGAGCCCCTCCCTCCTCCTAAAGTCCCTCTCCCCCATGGAGAAAAGCATAAATCCCCTCTCCCCCATGGAGAAAGGCATAAATCCCAACTACATAGGCACAGCAGTACCTGGTGACTCGGGACCAGGAGACATGGAAGGAGAGGGAGGCATGGGTGGGAACGACAACGTAGGAGACAACGGAACAGGAGGCTTCCGCAAGCGCTCCTTGAAAGAGGGCCTCTCTCTGAGTCTGATGTCAATTAGGATTAAAAAAGACACCAAAGCCTTGAGATCCTCTGGTAAATCTCTGGCAGCAACTTCGTCTTTAATCACATCAGAAAGCCCATGAAAGAAGGCGGCAACAAGGGCTTAATTGTTCCAACCAACCTCTGTTGCAAGCGTACGGAACTCAATGGCATACTGAGCAACAGATCTCGTACCTTGCTGAATGGACATGAGTCGTTTGGCAGCAGAGGAGGAGCGAGCCGGAGCAGGAAAAATACCCTTCAAAAGCAGGCCACAAATTCAGGGTAATTATAAATCACAGGTTTATTAGTTTCCCACAAGGGATTAGCCCAGACAAGGGCCATGTCAGAGAGTAAAGAGATGAGAAACCTTAGCTCTGTCAGAGCCCGATGCCTGAGGTAACATCTCAAAGTAAATGCCCATCTGGTTCAAAAACCCTCTGCACCGATGAGGATTGTCTGCATAATGCTGAGGTAGAGGTGCAGAACCGGACATGCACCTGTTAGGACTAGGTGCAGCAGCGGAAACAGGAGCAGCCATAACTTGTGGGACACACTGGTCCAAATGTGCAGTGTGAGTCAGCAGGGTTTGCAGGGCTAGTGCAAATTGATCCAAGCGGTAATCCTGTTCATCAATCCTGGAAATTATTTTAGGTAAAGGTGGATTATTAGCACCATCAGGATTCATGGCCCTTGTGTAATGTCAAGGTGCCAGGAATCAGACTGAGACAAGAAGTGCAAAAATAATCACACCTTTATTAATAACAAAAATAATAAAAAGTCCACAAGTCAAATAACAAGCCAGGAGTCAAAACCAGAGCTGGTAGTCAGACAAGCCGAGTCAGGAGCCAAAGCGAGTACTCAGGCGAGCCGGAATCAGGAACAAGGAGAACAGCAGTCAGGAACAAGCCAGGGATCAGGAACCAGAAGAGACGTCAGACTAGCCAGGTAATACACAGAAACTCACAAACAGGTCTGAGACAACGCAAGGGCAAATCTGTCAGGGTGCCAGGAATTAGACTGAGACGAGAAGTGCAAAAATAATCACACCTTTATTAATAGCAAAAAAATAATAAAAAGTCCACTGGCTACCCTTTGAGAAGCTTCAGATGTGTTTTTGCAAAATTTAGCCGGGCTTGGATGTTTTTTTTTTGTAAGAAAAGGCTTCCGTCTTGCCACTCTACCCCATAGCCCAGACATATGAAGAATATGGGCGATTGTTGTCACATGTACCACACAGCCAGTACTTGCCATATATTCCTGCAGCTCCTTTAATGTTGCTGTAGGCCTCTTGGCAGCCTCCCAGACCAGTTTTCTTCTCATCTTTCCATCAATTTTGGAGGGACATCCAGTTCTTGGTAATGTCACTGTTTTTTTTTTTTCACTTGATGATGACTGTCTTCACTGTGTTTCATGGTATATCTAATGCCTTGGAAATTATTTTGTACTCTTCTCCTGACTGATACCTTTTAACAATGTGATCCCTCTGATGCTTTAGAAGCTCTCTGCAGACCATGGCTTTTGCTGTAGGATTTGACTAACAAAATGTCAGGAAAGACCTACTAGAACAGCTGAACTTTATTTGGGGTTAATCAGAGGCACTTTAAATGATGACAGGTGTGTACTGACACCTATTTAACATGATTTTGAATGTGATTGCTTAATTCTGAACACAGCTACATCCCCAGTTATAAAATGTTTACACATATGCAACCATATTATTTTATTTTTTTATTTTTATTTCCCTTTACCTAAAAGATTTCAGTTTGTTTTTCAATTGAGTTGTACAGTTTATAGGTCACATTAAAGGTGGAAAAAGTTCTGAAATTATTTATCTTTGTCTCATTTTTTTACATCACAGAAACCTGACATTTTAACAAGGGTGTGTAGACTTTTTATATCCACTGTATATATATATATATATATATATATATATATATATATATATATATATATATATATATATATATATATATATATATATACATACACACAGTTTACTCATACACATTCGTGTCAGGTTATTTATATATACACATTGGTGTCCAGTGCCCGCCCTAAATATAAACATTGGTGTAAGTGGCCGTAATTATATGTCATTGGTGTCAGTGGGCTTACTTACCTGTGAGCCGATGCTTCCCGCTCTGCACGCTAACCGCCGCTACTACCCGCTCACAGTGCGCAAACGGACATGTGCAGTGGCACTCTGACAGGCCCATCCGAAATACCAGAGATATGTAAAGGCGGGCCTGTCAGAGCGAGTGTCTGGAGGCTATGTCAGGTCACGGCCCACCAGCAGGGTCGTCGCGGCCCGGTAGTGGGCCGCAGCCCAGCTGTTGAGAAACACTGATTTAGGAGCTATGCCACAGGAGGTTTTGCTAGACAGGATGAAGAGGGACATGGGGAGGCTGTTGGATTTGTTCCCAGGTCTCATTTTGATTTGGTCAGAGATAGAGACTAGATTGGAGTGGAGGTTTGCATGGAATGATGAGAGGCTGGATGGTACCAGACGGAAGATCAACAGAATGATTAGTAGTTTTGTGGCTAAAAATGGGGGAGTGTCAATTAGGCATGTGGAATTCGAAGAGGATTTTGGAAAATGTTTTTTTCAGAAGGATGGGCTGCACTTGAATGAGGTGTGTTGCCACCTCTTTAACTTTAATTTGAGGGAAGGGATTGTAAAGGCCTTGCAGTTGTGTGGCGGGGCTCAGTGTTGAGACCGAGCCTGTGGCGAGGGGTGCTTGCTGGGGAGAATTAATTAGGAAAAGTGGAGGGTACCCCCTGGATATCCAGGGAAGGTACAGTTTGTGAGGATGTTGTGGACTAACTTTGAGGAAGTGGACTCATTAGGACTAAGTTAGGCAAGCACCTCCTGGGGATTTTGTGGGGATATTCTATTTACAGTTGTTTTTATATTTAAGGTTCAATGTTTATATATGTTCATGATAAAATGTGGAACTGCTGCCTTTACAAGCCAATTTAGGTGTTTGTGTCTTTTTCTTGCGGGATAATGCATTTATGGGGTCAAGCCAGCCCGGAGCGAAGTCATAGAAGGGGAGGGCTTTTGACCCCATGATGCTCGTAGCAAGTGGGTGGGGTCTGATGTGGAGACATGGGGGGTATAAGTAGGTGGTGGGGGACAGGAAGTAGGCCTATTTGATAGAACTGTGGTGTGAAGCTTTTCCCTCCCTCCCTCCCTACACACAAGGCTTAGTCACAGCAGTTTGGCAAGGGGTGCTTGCTGGGGAGAATTAATTAGGAAAAGTGGAAGGTACCCACTGGATGTCCAGGAGAGGATGTGGAGGACTAACTTTGAGGAAGTGGACTCATTAAGACTAAGTTAGGCAAGCACCTCCTGGGGATTTTGTGGGGATATTCTGTTTACAGTTGTTTTTATATTTAACGTTCAATGTTTATATATGTTTGTAATAAAATGTGGAGCTGAGGCCTTTACAACCCAATTTTGGTGTATATGTCTTTTTCTTGCGGGATAATGCATTTATGGGGTCAAATAAACATATTAAGCTGCTTTAATTGCAATAAATTTTTTTGTCCTGTGTTTCATCTATTGGAGGTAAGGGGGGGGGGGAGAAAATACTTTTGCATCCAGGCGCCAAGTACCCTTGTGTCCCCCTGGTTGTCACACTAATAATGATCACCTGACGTTAAGCAGTAGCTTCTCTTAGTTGTGTTATAGGTATCAATGATTAAAGATAATTGTTTTTCTTCTAAGTTAATAAAACACTGCATTTATGCAAATAGATTTAAGATCGCTGTGACTGTAAAAAAATAAGAATTCCATTGTATCAAATAGGATGATATGTGGTGCAATTATTTTTCTTTTTTTTTTTATGATATTTAGTGAGTTGGATGTTTTTCAGAAATGGTCTGTGAAAGTTACAATTTGTGTCAATTTAAACCTATACTGATGGTTAGATATTTCTTTCCTACTCATTTTCAGGACAAACTGATCAAGATAATACATTATGGGCAAGTTTAACTAATTTAACGTGCACCCGTAAACATGCAAATTGCGCACGTTAAATAACCAGTCATTACAAGTGGCTGGTTAATGCTACCGCGATCTCGCGGTAGCAATTAGAGCTTTGAAAATTAACCATAGGTCAGACCTCTGGTTAATTTCACAATTGCCCACAAAATAAAATGTGAGGTTCCTTTTGTAAAATAATAAATTGCAGCATTTTTGTTTTATTATCATTATTTTTTTTTATTATCAGGTATTTGTAGAGCCCCAACAGGTTCTGCAGCGCTATGAACATGGGTGGTATATAAAAAATGATTACAGGGATCAATCGTTAAAATAACTGCACAAACTAGTTTTAAGGGGTTAAAGTTGGTGGATATTGGGTGTTAAGAAAAAACGGCACTGAAATGTGCCTTTACATAGCGGTCTATCGGGATTGTGTGGTTTCAAGGTACAGTAAACATATCTGTATATAAGTATACATATTTATTTACAGTGAACAAATAGATTTTTTGCACGGTAAGATGACAACGGTTGTGTTAAATGCTGCAGAATAAGCAGAGATTCCTCATTATACAACTTTATTGCGCTACATCTGTGCAGTAAACTATATCTATAAACATTGGCAAATGACACGTCTGCTTTCTAAAACCAGGTTTGCAAATGTTTAGGCACTTGAGAAGGGCGTTGTGTTTATCTAATTCTGATGTTTAAAGAAATTAAACGGTTTAATTGCTTGAAGATGTCTGTGAGATAAATTTATGTCCAAACACAGTGTCTCTGCCTTACAAGCAAATCCATTTACCAAAGAAATTAAAATCATAAAAGTTTCATATAACTCACTTGAGTTTCTGTTTACATTTTTTTTAAATATAATAACCAAAATCTGTTCCTTGGTTTAATGTTCCAAATCTAATAGCCTCTGCTTAAATGAATCTCTTACAGATTATATTCTCTAGTACAAAGTATATATTCTCTAGGGCTGCCCCCTCGATCATGTATTCCTGGACACTTATGATTTACACATGTTGAAGGGTGTGCAGGGTGTTGCGCTGTTAATCAGCACTATTTATGCGATGTCCAGAGGCACAATACATGTTCCCCCTGCTTACCCTGTAGCATGTGTAACTCATAAGTGTCCAGGAAAACATGGCCGAGGTGGCAACCTACCCTAATAGTAACTACCCATTACCCATCTGTTGTAACAATAAATTTTCTAATGTGAATCTCACTGCCCAGTATTTATAGCTGACAAATGGATAAGATTGTACAGACATGGTATAAAAAATGACTCTAGAAGTTTGGCACAACTTAAAGGGAGAGTCTAGTCAACATCAAACTTTCATGATTTAGATAGAGCATGTGATTTTAAACAACTTTCCAATTTAATTTTATCATCAAATTTGCTTTGTTCTCTTGTCATTCTTTGTTAAAAGCTAAACCTAGGTAAGCTCATATACTAATTTCTAAGCCCTTGAAGGCTGCCTCTTATTGCAGTGCATTTTGACAGTTTTTAACAGCGCTAGTTTATGTGTGTCATATCGATAACATTATGCTCACTCCCGTGATTTATGAGTCAGCACTGATTGGCTAAAATTCAAGTCTGTCAAAAGCACAGAGATAAGGGGGCAGTCTGTAGAGGCTTTGATACAAGGTAATCACAGAGGTAATAAGAGTATTAATATAACAGTGTTGGTTATGCAAAACTGGGGAATGGGTAATAAAAGGATTATCTATCTTTTTAAATAATAATAATTATGGAGTAACCTGCCCCTTTAAAAATAAACTACAGTTTAGATGACTAGACCCATGAGCAAAGCATCATTAAACCGTATATAAAGAATTTTTTTTTTATTGTTTAAAAAGATAGATAATGCCTTTATAACCCATTCCTTATTTTTGCATAACCAATGTTGTTACGAGTTTTGTGTTCGAGGCTGTGCGGTGCTAACATGCAGTTTTCCCTCACCGCTCACTTACCTGCAGCGCTGGTATTACAGGTTTTTACAAACCCGTCGTTAAAGGGCAAGAAGTGAGCGTAGAGCAAAATTTTGCTCATTACCGCACTCCAATACCAGCGCTGCTTAAGTCAGCGGTGAGCTGGTGTAACGTGCTCGTGCACGATTTCCCCATAGGAATCAACGGGGAGAGCCGGCTGAAAAAAAGTCTAACACCTGCAAAAAAGCAGCGTAAAGCTCCCTAACGCAGCCCCATTGATTCCAATGGGGAAATAAAAGTTATGTCTACACCTAACACCCTAACATGAACCCCGAGTCTAAACACCCCTAATCTTACACTTATTAACCCCTAATCTGCAACCCCCGACATCGCCGACACCTGCATTATATTATTAACCCTTAATCTGCCGCTCCGGATACCGCCACCTATATTATATTATGAACCCCTAATCTGCTGACCCCAACATTGCCGACACCTACATTATATTTATTAACCCCTAATCTGCCACCCCCAATGTCACCACCACCTACCTACACTTATTAACCCCTAATATGTTGCCCCCAACGTCGCCGCCATTATATTAAAGTTATTAACCCCTAAACCTAAGTCTAATCCTAAACCTAACAACCCCTAACTTAAATATAATTTAAATAAATCTAAATAAATATTCCTATCATTAACTAAATTATTCCTATTTAATACTAAATACTTACCTGTAAAATAAACCCTAAGATAGCTACAATATAACTAATAGTTACATTGTAGCTAGTTTAGGATTTATTTTTATTTTACAGGCAAGTTTGTATTTATTTTAACTAGGTAGAATAGTTATTAAATAGTTATTAACTATTTAATAACTACCTAGCTAAAATAATTGCAAATTTACCTGTAAAATAAAACCTAACCTAAGTTACACTAACACCTAACACTATACTATAATTAAATAAATTAACTAAATTAAATACAATTACCTAAATTTAATTAAATTAGCTAAAGTACAAAAAAACCCACTAAATTACAGAAAATAATAAACAAATTACAGAAATTTAAACTAATTACACCTAATCTAATAGCCCTATTAAAATACAAAAGCCCCCCCAAAATAAAAAAAATCCTCCAGCCTTAAAAGGGCCTTTTGCGGGGCATTGCACCAAAGTAATCAGCTCTTTTAACTGAAAAAAAAAATACAAACAACCCCCCCAACAGTAAAACCCACCACCCACACAACCAACCCCCCAAATAAAATACTATCTAAAAAAACCTAAGCTCCCCATTGCCCTGAAAAGGGCATTTGGATGGGCATTGCCCTTAAAAGGGTAGTTAGCTCTTTTGCTGCCCAAACCCTAATCTAAAAAATAAAACCCACCCAATACACCCTTAAAAAAACCTAACACTAACCCCCTGAAGATCGACTTACCGGGAGACGTCGTCATCCAAGCTGGGCAAAGTGGTCCTCCAGACGTGCAGAAGTCTTCATCCAGACGGCATCTATCTTCATCCATCCGGCGCGGAGCGGGTCCATCTTCAAGACATCCGACGTGGAGCATCCTCTTCATCCGACAACTAAAACAGAATGAAGGTACCTTTAAGTGACGTCATCCAAGATGGCGTCCCTTAGATTCCGATTGGCTGATAGAATTCTATCAGCCAATCGGAATTAAGGTAGAAAAAATCCTATTGGCTGATGCAATCAGCCAATAGGATTGAGCTTGCATTCTATTGGCTGTTCCAATCAGCCAATAGAATGTGAGCTCAATCCTATTGGCTGATTGGATCAGCCAATAGGATTGAACTTTAATAGTAATATCAGCGCTATGGAAGTCCCATACAAAAAAGACTACGAAGTTTACGTAAGTCGCTTTGCGGTAAGGCCAAAGAAGTGTAAGGTGACCCTAAACCTTCAAGACTCGTCATACCAGCGGGCGTAAAAAAGCAGCGTTAGGGCCTCTTAACGCTGCTTTTTTACCCTAACGCACAACTCGTAATTTAGCCGTTTCTGTCTTTACATTTCGGCCTGTTTCTAAACCCCTGCAGGCTGCCTTTTATCTCATTGCATTTTATTAGCTTTTCACAGCTAGACAGTGCTAGGTTATGTGTGCCATATAGATAATATTAAGCTCACTCCAGTGGAGTTATTTATGAGTCAGCACTAGTTTTTTTTAAAATGCAAGTTTGCAAAAAGCACTAAGATAGGGGGCAGTCTGCAGAGGTTTAGATACAAGGTAATTGCAGAGGTAAAAAGTATATTAATATAACCATGGTGGTTATGCACAACTGGGGAATGGGAAATAAAGGGATTATCTATCTTTTTAAACAATACATTTTTTTCAAGTAGACTGTCCCTTTAAACTAAGGAGAGAAATAAAGTGACTGTGTCTGCCCATGTTAAATGCACGCTGCTTTATAAGTCCTGGTACTTATTGACTGCTGAAACCATGCCAGGTATAGAGTTATTTAATTTATTTTTGTATGAATATGTTTGAAAGCATCAGATAAATGGGTTGTAATGGGGCATCCAGGTCCAATCCTATTCCAAAATGAGCCTTTTTAAACAATTAACATTTTCAAGCAGAATTTCTCTTTAATTAAGCAGTTTAAAATGGTTAAAAGGAAAGTAAACATTAATGTCTGCATTACTTTTAAACTTTTCTACAGAACCTCAGTCTTTCCACCTTAAAAGTGCACGCTTTAACAAATAATGAACGCGATTTAGTGATCTACTAATCATTGTTAGCACAATTTAATAAAACGTTTACACTATGGCCCCCATTAATAAAGCCGTGTATGCTACTCTGGGGGCCTATCGCTGCAGCCATGCATGATTGAGACTGCAAATGAAAGTTAGGAAGCAGCAGTTAGACTATAGCCTCCTAATCATAGCTGGTGGGTTAAATGACCCCGGGTACGTTTGCCCCATTGTTACTTGCCAGCCATTTGGCTAGCATGAGCAGCAGCAGCAATGCACAAGCAAAATGCTTGTGCAATGTTAAATACGAGCATTCTGCAATCCCGGGCAGACAGGTTCATGTAAGCAAACACTGTCCGTCCAGCATTTGATAAATGCCGGCCTATTTGTGCATTGCAGAATATGTTTTTTGTTTTTTTAATCTAGTTGTATTTAGTTTGAAGACTGCTCACATGATATATGTCTTTAGATAACTGACTATGCTGCATTATAAGAATTACTACTCATAAAGCCTTGTGATTATATACTGTATCTGTTTCTGTAAATATTGTATCATAGGCTACTGACAGTGTAACAAAAAGTAGTGATGTCGCGAACCTAAAAATTTGGGTTCGCGAACAGCGAACGCGAACTTCCCCAAAAGTTTGTGAACCGGCGAACCGGCGAACCGCCATTGACTTCAATGGGAAGGTGAATTTTTAAACCCACAGGGACACTTTCTGGCCACAATAGTGATGGAAAAGTTGTTTCAAGGGGACTAACACCTGGACTGTGGCATGCCGGAGGGGGATCAATGGCAAAACTCCCATGGAAAATAACATAGTTGATGCAGAGTCTGGTTTTAAACCATAAAGGGCATAAATCACCTAACATTCCTAAATTGTTTGGAATAACGTGCTTTAAAACATCAGGTATGATGTTGTATCGATCAGGTAGTGTCACCCCAGTATCACTGGGGTGACACTGTGCCCTGGCAGGCAGGCCCTGAAACACACACGTGTGAAGGAAAATGACTGCTATTATTTAACACAATCAAAAAAGTGTTTTTTTTTTTTTTAAATCTACACTACTTTTACACCAGATATGAGTTGCACTGGGGTGACACTGTGCCCTGGCAGGCAGGCACTGAAACGCACATGTGTGAAGGAAAATGACTGCTATTATTTAACACAGTCAAAAAAGTGTTGTTTTTTTTAAATCTACACTACTGTTACACCAGATATGAGTTGCACTGGGGTGACATTGTGCCCTGGCAGGCAGGCCCTGAAACGCACACGTGTGAAGGAAAATGACTGCTATTATTTAACACAGTCAAAAAAGTGTTGTTTTTTTTAAATCTACACTACTGTTACACCAGATATGAGTTGCACTGGGGTGAAACTGTGCCCTGGCAGGCAGGCAGGCACTGAAACGCACACGTGTGAAGGAAAATGACTGCTATTATTTAACACAGTCAAAAAGTGTTTTTTTTTTTTTTTTTAAATCTACACTACTGTTACACCAGATATGAGTGGTGGCACTGGGCAAGTGGGCACAGTATACGCTGTGAGCCTGACACACACGCTGGCAGGCAGGCAACTGCAATTAGATTACACAGGAAAAAAAAATAAGCAGACTGATGTTCTAGCCCTAAAAAGGGCTTTGTGGGGTGCTGTCCTTACAGCAGAGATCAGATGAGTCCTTCAGGACTGTAGTGGACACTGAATACACTAGCCTAGCTATCAATTTCCCTATTAAATCAGCAGCAGCTACACTGTCCCTCCTCTCACTAAGAATGCAGCTTCCAAATGAATCTAAAATGGATACTGTCCAGGAGGTAGGAGGGTCTGGGAGGGAGTGTCTGCTGCTGATTGGCTGGAATGTGTCTTCTGACTGTGAGGTACAGGGTCAAAGTATTACTCAATGATGACGAATAAGGGGCGGATCGAACATCGCATATGTTCGCCCGCCGCAGCGAACGCAAACATGCTATGTGCGCCGGGAACTATTCGCTGGCGAACTATTCGCGACATCACTAACAAAAAGATCCTCACTGCTTTCATTTCTGCCCTCATTCCAATAAAGCCCCAGTGAGGAGGGGGAGCTCATAGATTAGCGTCAAAATATGCAGTATGTATAAGTGCTGGGGAATAATTGGGGGGGGACAATTTAGTAAGTTGTGGGCATGTTTTAGTAAGACATGTGTACGACTCACTTTATCGTGAGCTCGATTTAATAAATAAATTGTGCGCACATTTTGCCAAATCATGGGCACTATTTACTAAGTTGTGAGCATGTTTTGATAAATCATGAGCACAATCTCAAAAAACAACTCCTTAACCCCTTCAGGATAGGGGTAGCTTTTGAAGATAGTAACGAAGTTCAGTGTAAACATTTAATAGATAAACAATGCTAGGCACGCCCCCCGGTCAGATTATTTATTGCCTAAAACCAAGAGGGAGCAGGATGCCACAAAAGGCATTTAAGTCCAGCACTTTTAAGAAGGCATGGAACAGCTAACGGCATTTAGGTTAAGTCACAACTCCGGGGGGGGCTTTATACGTCCCATTACTTACCGTTAATTTCTTCCATGCAGACTTTCTGAAAACATTTTTTACAGGGTATTCTTACTGCAGATCAGTGCTGTGCTGCCAATCTCCTGCAGTGAGCACTTTTTTCTTTTAAAGGGATCCAGTCAAAATAGAACTGCACATAGATGAATTACATCTTTGAATAGAAACATATCTATAATATATGTTTCTATTCAAAGATGTAATTCATCTACGTGCAGTTAAATATCTGTAATATACATGTATTGGCAAAATGCTTCTAGTAAAAGTTATCATTGTTTTAGTGTTAACATTTTTCTCTGCACGTGCATGTGAATCATAGCTAAATATTCTTAGTGCACCAGCATTTTAAATACTGCAGCTGCTCAGAGCACCAGTGGGGCTTGTATCATGTCAGAAATTAAGAAACCCAGTCCTTGCCAGATGGTAAAAGTACCTTAGCTTATCTGAGCAAGTGTTGTGTTTAAAATACTGGTGCACAGTGCATACTTAAATACTCATTTGAAACAGCTATAGCTTTTATTAGAAGCATTTTTGCTAATACATGTATATTACAAAAATGCTTCTATTCAAAACTGAAATGAATTCATGTGAATTCCAATTTTGGTTGGAATATCCCTTTAACTTTGTGACTGACAGCCAATTTGTTGCCGTACCACCTGCCCATGGTGTTAAGTATTGAAAGGAGCTCCCAATAGCTCCTATATATTTTTTCAGATATTGAACACAGAAGCTGTAAATACTGCAATGTTATTTAATCATTGCAGAAAAAAACTGATAATTGCTGTCCGTTTAAAATCAGGTCCCCCATTCAAATCAACTTATTGTACAAAAACATTATATGCAGCTTGGGGGAGCTTTTTATTTCTAAGCGATTCCAATCCATTTAAATAGCTGCCATTTAAATTAGGAGGTAACCTATACAATAATTCTTGGTCGTTACCATTTTCTTTTTTTTATGATTTAGTGAGCACATGAAGACAGGTAAGCTAAAGTGTTCTTACATATCTTACATATAAGGGATAGGCAACCTTCATCTAGAACAGGGAAGGCCAAGTGACAGTCTGTGAGCAACATGTGGCCCTTTGCTCTAGTTTTTGTGACCCCCAGGAAATACAGAATTGAAAGTGTATGATATAGGTCCCAGGAAAAACCTGAACTAAAAATGTGGGTATGGGGGACTTCTGGTTAGTCGGAAAACAAAGCAGTCACAACTTAAAAGACCCCTCTGGAGGGGACAACAGCCAACTCAGAATGAGATTTTCCTCTATATCTTTCTCAAGACAAATAACCAAAGAGGAGAGTCACAATTCAGAAAAAAACACACAATAAAGATTTAAAACTAAATTAAACACTAAAGAAAATATAGTTGTTAGTCAATTATTGCCATCTCTTGAGTTTAAGCACTTGAAACATTGTATATTGCAAGCACTTTTACCCTATAGTCCTGTTAAAGACACATGCATGCTCCTAAGTCTACCTATGTATTATCTTCAACAATGGATATCAAGGGAGCAAAGAAGATTTGATAACAGAAGTAAATTGGCATTATTATTTTTTACTACAAGCTCTATCTGAATCATAAAAGATTAACTTTGACTTTTAAGTCCCTTAACGTCAATTAAAGGGGCAGTCTAGTTAAAATAAAACTTTCATGATTCAGATAGGGCATGCAGTTTTAAACAACTTGCCAATTTACTTTTATCATCATATGTGCTTTGTTATCTTGGTATTCTTTGTTGAAAGCTAAACCTAGGTAGGCTCTTTTATTTTTTTTCTCTGTTTTTTTTTCTCTATGCAGATGGCAGTAATAAATTAAGCTGAAGGACTCTGGTGAGCTGAAGATATTTTGAGGTAAAAAATCTTCCTGTCCAAGTGATATTTTCTAGTCAGTATTTTTCAGATATGCTACATCATTTTCCATTCATTTCTAGCTTATATTACTTTCTTGGTTCTTTCATTTTACTAGTTACCTACTTTTAAACTGTGAAATTTAAATTTATACTCAAAATCAGGATATATTATATTCCTGGGTATTTTATATGCTGCCAAGTATGGCGCTTTTTTATATAATGATCAAATACAGTGCACATCAACATACTAACCCTTAATTCACTCAGAGAATATCAGATGTAACAGATTTCAACTAGTTAATCAGGTTCTGTGTAGGGTGACCATATTGCCGCTTTAAAAAGGGACACATATGAAAAATACATATGTCAGGGATGTTTTCAGAGCTGTCTAAAGAAATGTTTTGTATAAGAACCCTGACATATGTATTTATAATATGTGCCCCTTATTAAAGCGGCAATATGGTCAGCCTAGTTCTGTGACATCAAAAACTCTTTAAAAATAAGTAAATGAATACATAAACAGATATATAAATAATAATTAACATAGCTTTCTTGTTTTTGTTTTCTTTGGATATTGCTGTAAAAAAGAATTAATGAAAAAGTTCAAAAACAAAGATGCTATACAATATTTTGTGTGCAACTTCAATATGATTGTAACTCAGGCCTTAATCAGATTTATTAAGAGATATTTGTCTTAAAATTAAATTCTAGGTTACATGCATGTACACTCAATGTATTAAGTGCAGACAATGTTTATTTAATGTTTATTAAAATATAATTTTTTGGGGGGGACTGTTATATTGGGAGCTCATTGTGAATTTTGGACCTCTATAGAATATCTTAATATTTCTCTGGAATCCATGACAAAAATTACAAGTTTGATTTAGGCTACATTTCTTGTGCACAACATGGCCCAAATATTCTAGAGCTACTATCAAGGCCTCCAGTAGATGGGACAAATCCCCCTTCAAACCCCCAGTAAGGCTGGCTCTTGCAAAATATATATGGAGAATATAAATGGAGCTGTTTCAATGACCACACCATGAATATCTCACATGAATTAGTGAAGCTCCCTGAAGGTAAGGTAAAACCACAAAAACTAGATCTGCTATTGTTGACTATATGGAAATTGGACACCAGGTTTGAGAAACAGAGCAATGTTTAGGTTCAGCTTCTTCAGTGCTATGTTCAACTAGATAGGCAGCTAAAAGTTGTAACCTGAAAGAGTGACAGTTTCTGGTAGACAGCCCAGTTGTATTATCTCTAAAGGACTCTGAAGTTATTCTGCTAAAATCACTGATATGGGACATCTGCCTGGAGCAAGATGTTTATAAAGCACTTTGAGTGTGTCCTGCTGCTGAAGCAGAGTCCTTGGATCATTTAATCAAGAGTGCCACAATAGAGGCCCCAGAGTGGCAGAGGCCTTAAAGACATACAAAGGCTGAATTAAATGCCACCTGGAAGCCTATAAAGGATATGCCACAGCACAGAGAAGAAGCAGATCTAAATTAATTTGGTCAGTTTAATCTCTCCTTTCCTATCTGATGTGTTGGAACTGCCTTACCTTGAACATGGTTTACTTTGTTTAACTATCAACTGATTAACCTAATGTTAAAGGATATTGCCTAAAATACCTATGTTTAATTGACTAATGGAACTAACCCCAGGATAAAGATGTTTGTTAGAGCCAAAAGGTGCTAGTATACTTTAAGTTAATAATTTATTTTTATTAACATATAGTGTTGGGTTTTATATTGAGCAAGTTAAACTACTCTTGCAAAGCTTTACATTACATCTCCTGGTAGTACTGTCATACTTAATGGCTGTGTTGCTATGTCTAAGCCCTAGAAATTAGGAGAAATATATGAGGTTTGAAGTTGAACATACCCTTAGGTATAAGAGCACTTTTATTTGAAAGTTTTTTTGTTTTTTTTTTTAGCACAGATCCCTCCTACTTCTCACAAACATAATTCTGCTATATCTACCGGTTCTTACAATTGGAAAGGGTACTGGTAATGACCCCTTCATGTATTATAAGGCTTTTTAGAAATGTAATAGTATGAATAACCTTTCTCGGTGCTAGACTACGAGTGGAGCACTAATTATCACTCACGTTCGGTGCACTAACTGTGCTCGACTTACGCCCGGATACTATGCATATTACAAGTTGAAAGTAAAGTTTTCACTCACACTCTAACCAGATGCATGCAAAAAGCCAGTTACAATATCATGATCACATTAACGTTGTTCCCCAAACACTTGAAAGGAGTGCAAAGAGTGGGAAAAAAACACCCTATTCTTACGAAAAACTGATCACATTTTCTTAACCCCTTAGTGACCAGAGCACTTTTCCATTTTCTGTCCGTTTGGGACCAAGGCTATTTTTACATTTTTGCGGTGTTTGTGTTTAGCTGTAATTTTCTTCTTACTCATTTACTGTACCCACACATATTATATACCGTTTTTCTCGCCATTAAATGGACTTTCTAAAGATACCATTATTTTCATCATATCTTATAATTTACTATAAAAAAAATGATAAAATATGAGGAAAAATGGAAAAAAACACACTTTTTCTAACTTTGACCCCCAAAATCTGTTACATATCTAAAACCACCAAAAAACACCCATGCTAAATAGTTTCTAAATTTTGTCCTGAGTTTAGAAATACCCAATGTTTACATGTTCTTTGCTTTTTTTGCAAGTTATAGGGCCATAAATATAAGTAGCACTTTGCTATTTCCAAACCATTTTTTTCCAAAATTAGCGCTAGTTACATTAGAACACTGATATCTTTCAGGAATCCCTGAATATCCCTTGACATGTATATATTTTTTTTTTGTAGACATCCCAAAGTATTGATCTAGGCCAATTTTGGTATATTTCATACCACCATTTCACCGCCAAATGCGATCAAATACAAAAAATTGTTCACTTTTTCACAAATTTTTTCACAAACTTTAGGTTTCTCACTGAAATCATTTACAAACAGCTTGTGCAATTATGGCATAAATGGTTGTAAATTCTTCTCTGGGATCCCCTTTGTTCAGAAATAGCACACATATATGGCTTTGGCGTTGCTTTTTGGTAATTAGAAGGCCGCTAAATGCCACTGCGCACCACAAGTGTATCATGCCCAGCAGTTAAGGGGTTAATTAGGGAGCTTTTAGGGAGCTTGTAGGGTTAATTTTAGCTTTAGTGTAGTGTAGTAGACAACCCCAAGTATTGATCTAGGCACATTTTGGTATATTTCATGCCACCATTTCACCGCCAAATGCGATCAAATTAAAAAAAACGTAAAATTTTTCACAATTTTAGGTTTCTCACTGAAATCATTTACAAACAGCTTGTGCAATTATGGCACAAATGGTTGTAAATGCTTGTCTGGGATCCCCTTTGTTCAGAAATAGCAGACATATATGACTTTGGCGTTGCTTTCTGGTAATTAGAAGGCCACTAAATCCTGTTGCGCCTCACACGTGTATTATGGCTAGCAGTGAAAGGGTTAATTAGGGAGTTTGTAGGGAGCTTGCAGGGTTAATTTTAGCTTTAGTGTAGAGATCAGCCTCCCATCTGACACATCCCACCCCCTGATCCCTCCCAAACAGCTCCCTTCCCTCCCCCACCCCACAATTGTCCCCGCCATCTTAAGTACTGGCAGAAAGTCTGCCAGTACTAAAATAAAAGGGTTTTTAAAAAAAAATGAATTTTTTTTTAGCATATTTACATATGCTACTGTGTAGGATCCCCCCCTTAGCCCCCAACCTCCCTGATCCCCCCCAAAACCGCTCTCTAACCCTCCCCTCTGCCTTATTGGGGGCCATCTTGGGTACTGGCAGCTGTCTGCCAGTACCCAGTTTGCAATAAAAAAATGCTTTTTTTTTGTTTTTTTTGGTTTTTTTCTGTAGTGTAGCTTCCCCCACCCCCCACCCCCCACAGACTAACCCCCACCACCTTGCTTATTGTTTAACATTTTTTTTTTAACATATTTTTTATTTCCCATTTTCTGTAGTGTAGCGGTTCCCACCCGCTCCCTCCCCGTGCACGCGCCCGCCCCCACCCTCCCGTGCACGCGCGCGCGCCCGTGCGCGCCCCCAGCCACCCCCGCCCACGATCCCGCCCCCCTTCACATCCACATGGCCATCGATGGCCGCCACCCGCCTCCCGGTCCGGCTCCCACCCACCAACGCAGGTAGCCACCGATCTCCGGTGCAGAGAGGGCCACAGAGTGGCTCTCTCTGCACCGGATGACTTAAAAACGTTATTGCAGGATGCCTCCATATCGAGGCATCACTGCAATAACCGGAAAGCAGCTGGAAGCGAGCAGGATCGCTTCCAGCTGCTTTCCACACTGAGGACGTGCAGGGTACGTTCTCAGGCATTAACTGCCTTTTTTCTGAGGACGTACCCTGCACGTCCTCAGTCGTTAAGGGGTTAAATGTGCTAATCTGACATGAAATATTAATACTTCACATTCCAATGTTTTCGTAACTGAATACGTTCTATTTATTTATAAATAAATATTTTTTTTATATACAGGTAGCCCTCAGTTTACACGGGGTGAGGTTCCAGGAGGAATGGTGTAAATCGAAACCGTTGTAAATTGAAACCTAGTTTATAATGTAAGTCAATGGAAGTGAGGCGGTTAGGTTCCAGGCCCCTCTCAAAATTGTCATAAGTAACACCTAATACATTATTTTTAAAGCTTTGAAATGAAGACTTTAAATGCTAAACAGCATTATAAACCTAATAATATAGATTGTATCATCAAACTAAGTTTAATGAACAAAAACATTTGCTAAACATCAGCTAATAAAATAATCACACAACAGACTGCATCATCATCAAACTAAGTTTAATGAACAAAAACGTTTTTTTACTTGCATTTTTCTGCAATCAGTTCTCTGCATTGCTAGCATGTTAGATAATATTGGGTCTGCACCTATTCTATGCATTTCAATCTGCAGTGATCAATAAGCCGTTAGACACCCTCACCTCAAGCAGCTGGACAGGAAGAAATAGGGAAGTGCCTGCTAGATGTTGCTAGATAGATCTGGTCTTCTCTGTGTACACAGATCAATTTAAGGCTGTTAAGTGGCATAACTTTGCTACAAAACAAGCTGACAATTCCACCTACTGGCTATTTTAATTAGTGCACTTTGCTTTCCAAAGCTTTTCAATAGCAGTCACATGACAGAAAAAAACGTATGTTATTCTGAAACGGCACAAATTGAACCGGCGTAAACCAAGGGCCACCTGTATGTGATGATATTTCGACTGATATATCTATTTATTGCGAGATATGTATCTAAATATACTGTATATGTGTCTAGATATTTCGAGATCTATATCTGTATATCACTTTGAAAATCCCTCTGTGATATTGTTTAATGTTCATAATATTACAATGAAAAATCGTTTCATTATCACCTGTTGGTATATACTAGGTTTACAATATCATTTATTATTATCTTTGCAGTAACCTCCAATAAAATGTACATACGTAACAAAATCGTTATTGAAATCAAAATTTATTCCTTAATTCTAGATTAGTTACCTTTAAAGACACCTTGAATTATATTTATGTAGAAACTAGATTATGAACCAATTATATGTGTATGCTGTTACAATATTCTTTACAAAGCAAACCAAAATAGATCTCTAAAAATTAACCTTACTCACAATAACTTGCTTGTTAAAATATCACAAATGGTTCTATATAATTCCAATGAAACCACCAGAAATTGTGTATTGTTAATGCAACAACCAATTTATATTCCAATAAATCCAAGCTGAAATAACCTCTTACTTAGCCACAATAAAACAAATTTTAAAATATATCACAATAGCTACAAATAACTTAATAAACACCATAGAGATTTGACTACAATAAGTAAGACTGACCTATAAATATAAAAGTACAAATTATTTTCTAGCAAATAAAATTATTTAGTATTAATGTGACTAGTTCTTAACTACACAGGACTATGAATATAAATTTAAAATACCAAATATCCCTTTAAATCACCAGATTCAATTAAACTGTAGCAACAAAGAAAAGAAAAGTTAGGCCCAGTTTTGCTTTATAGAGACTGTGTTCCACAGGCAGCGGTGTCAGTCAGCCAAATTTCCAGCAAAGACCCCTTTCTTTCCTCATGCATGAGCTTTTATCAAGTGATAAGCCCGTGTCTATTTTTTAATCATTGGTAAATATTCGGATACGTCCATATCGAAGCCTGTCCCTTCATTGGCTTACTGGCAATGTATGGTTATTTGATACTACAATCTCCTTTGATTGCAATTCTCGCATAAACCACCAGAGGGCAACATGAGCAGGAAAAACGGCTTTGTTAGCACAATATTATATCCAAATGTATCTTTAATATAGTTACTAACTATTTCCTGATATTAATAAATAATATGTTCAGCATATATGGGACCATATAGTACTATTTAATCTGAGTATTTTCATACTAAACTTGAGTATATCTCTAGTACCATTTTACAGAGTAATTCATATACATTTAAATATTAGGGTATTTAAAAAGGATTTTTAATAATTTAAAAATGTCAGTATGATATTAATTAATATATCAGTTCATTCAATATACTGGTATATACAGTTGTATGCAAAAGTGTAGTCACCCCTGACATTTTCCATGATTTTCATTTATAGATAATTGGGTGTTTGGATCAGCAATTTCATTTTGATCTATTAAATAACTGAAGGACACAGTAATATTTCACTAGTGAAATGAGGTTTATTGGATTAACAGAAAATGTGCAATATGCATCAAAATGAAATTAGACAGGTGCATAAATTTGGGCACACCAACCGAAATATTGCATCAATATTTTGTAGAGCCTCCTTTAGCAGAAATAATAGCCTATAGACGCTTCCTATAGACTGTAATTAGTGTCTGGATTCGGGATGAAGGTATTTTGGACCATTCCTCCTTGCAAAACGTCTCCAGTTCAGTTAGGTTTGATGGTTGCCAAACATGGACAGCCCGCTTCAAATCACCCCACAGATTTTCAATGACATTCAGGTCAGGGGACTGGGTTGGCCATTCCAGAACATTGTACTTGTTCCTCTGCATAAATCCCAGAGTAGATTTTGAGCAGTGTTTTGGGTCGTTGTCTTGTTGAAATATCCACCTCCGGCATAACTTCAACTTTGTGACTGATTCCTCAATATTATTCTCAAGTATCTGCTGATATTGAGTGGAATCCATGCAACCCTCAACTTTAACCAGATTCCCAGTACCGGCACTGGCCACACAGCCCCACAGCATGATGAAACATCCACCAAATTTTACTGTGGCTAGCAGGTTTTTGTCTTAGAACACTGTGTTCTTTTGCCACCACGCATAACGCCCCTTGTTATGACCAAATAACTCAATCTTTGTTGCATCAGTCCACAGCACCTTCTTCCAAAATGAAGCTGGCTTGTCCAAATGTGCGTTTGCATACCTCAAAAGACTCTGTTTGTGGCGTGTGTGCAGAAACGGCTTCTTCCGCATCACTCTCCCATGCACAGTGACAGCATCTGCAGAAAGATGATATTGTAGATCTTTGGAGGTGGTCTGTGGGCTGCTTTTGACCATTCTCACCATCCTTTGCCTTTGCCTCTTCGATATTTTACTTCTGGCCTTAACAAGAACTGTATTATATGGGCTATCTGGATAGCTGGCTCCACCCCCTGACTCACTACTAGAGCTGCCTTCCCCCTCTGACATATAGCAGTTCCCTTAATTTAAAACATGAGGCCACTATTTATTTGGGAAGTTTACCTCTGACCCAATAGGGGTCCTTTGTATAAATTCTTCCCTAATGTTCTGCATTTCATTTCTCATAAATTCTTTTAGGGTTTTTAAAATACCTGCATAATTATTTTAATTATTTTCACTATTAATGGAGCGGGTTTCATTATGGTGATATTGTTTTTTTAATTCACTTAACTCTGGCCCTGTGTGAGTTGTTTTTTCAAATCTTGTATGTGGGCTACTAAATTCTGGTTATACTTTTGTAAGGTGGCCATGTTTTAGGCAAACTCATAAATTTTATCCTGTACTCGTTCCACCTCCTCTTCTCCTAGTCTTAAGGAATAATTTTCACCCCTCAGTTGCTCCAATTGTGAGTTCTGTACTTCAATCTTATTGGACATTTCATCATTTACATAGAGGAGCAGACCCTAAGCCCTTGAAATATTTCACTTTTGCCACACCATATATTATTTGCAATATGTTTGGCCTTAGTCTTAAGCATCTTAATATAAGCATCTAAATCTCCCTTAATACTTAATTTATTTTTAAGGTGAGTAATGGCTTCTGTTTTAAGGATTTCTGCCTTACTAATGGGCGATTTTGGGGAACATATTTCAATCAAAACTATGTATAGATTCAATTGATTCACTTCTAGTAACAGACATTATTATTTTGGTTAAATTAAAACACTAATACAATTTTGACCTACAAGAAAAAAAAAAAAATTAAAATTGAAATTGTTTTATTAATTTTTTATAGTTAATATTTTTTTTTTTAATTTACTACAAAATATATTATATCAATGTGATAAAAATAATAATCATCAGCTGTGCCTCCAAATTATATGTTGGTATATACTACGTTCACAATATCATGTATTATTATCTTAGCAGTAACCTCCAATAAAATGTACATACGTTACAATATATTTATTAAAATCAATATTTATTCCTTAATTCTAGATTAGTTACGTTTATAGACACCTTGAATTATATTTATGTAGAAACTAGATTATGAACCAATTATATGTCTATGCTGTTACAATATTTTTTACAAAGCAAACCAAACTATATCTCTAAAAATTAACCTTACTCACAATAACTTGCTTGTTAAAATACCACAAACGGCTCTATATCATTCCAATTAAACCACCAGAAATTGTTTATTGTTAATGCAACAACCAATTTATATGCCAATTAATCTGAGCTGAAATAACCTCTTATTTAGCCACAATAAAACAAATTTTAAAATATATCACAATAGCTACAAATAACTTAATAAACACCATAGAGATTTGACTACAATAAGTAAGACTGACTTATAAATATAAAAGTACAAATTATTTTCTAGCAAATAAAATGATTTAGCATTAATGTGACTAGTTTTAAACTACACAAGACTATGAATATAAATTTAAAATGCCAAATATACCTTTAAACCACCAGCTTCGATTAAAATGTAATAACAATTAATGTATTTGCTTTAAAATATTAAATTATAACCACTGCCATACATTACAAAATAACCAATATGAAAGTTTCAGCTTTTTCAGATAAATCCGTTCACCTCATATGAAAGATATTGCAATTATGGATAAAGAAAAATTAGGCCCAGTTTTGCTTTATAGAGACTGTGTTCCACAGGCAGCAGTTGTCAGTCAACCAAAATTCCAGCAAAAACCCCTTTCTTTCCTCTTGCATGAACTTTTATCAACTGATAATCCCACCTCTATTTTGTAATTATTGGTGAATATTCGGATACGTGCTTATTGAAGCTTGTCCCTTCATTGGCTTACTGGGAATGTATGGTTATTTGATACTACAATCTCCTTTGGTTGCAATTCTCGCAGAAGTCACCAGAGGGCAACATGAGCAGGAAAAACGGCTTTGTTAGCACAATATTATTATATCCAAATGTATCTTTAATATACCTACTATTTCCTGATATTAATAAATTATATGTTCAGCATATATGGGACCATATAGTACTATTTAATCTGAGTATTTTCATACTAAACATGAGTATATCTCTAGTACCATATTACAGAGTAATTCCTATACATTTAAATATATGGGTATTTAAAAGGATTTTTAATAATTTAATAATTTAAGTATGATATTAATTAATATATCAGTTCATTCAATATACTGGTATATATATATTGCATTACCCAGTCACCATTTTATATCATAGACATACCTTGTGAGTGGCAGTCAGATGTAATTTCATATAGCTATATTTACATTGGATTATTATCCCATATTAATATGTGACTTGCATATCTGTATATCTCTTGCTGAGTGTATAAAAACAAATGGTATCATTTACAGCACCAATTACATATGCACTTATTAGATGTCTGTAAAATATAAGAATATGTTATCCATTTTGAAACAATTTGGTTAAACATTTTACATATGTGGTTATTTATGGTATATATTTTAAAATAAAGTTATGCAGTTGGTTAACATTCCAAACATGGGGTTATCTATTAATTTATACATATTATTTTGACAGTCTGAGGCACATGTTGAGTATTTGAAAATTACACAAATTCATTTTATATGAAATTCTAACTTCTCCTTTTAAATCCAAGATTTAAATTTGTATATGCTTTCAGCATTCACAGGGTTAAATATGTTTCTCTGTTTTCTCCTGCTATTTTCCATTGAAACATATGTCTGAGCTTCATGTATTTAAACTCAGTATGGGACAATTTAACACCTAGATGATAAGAGCTACATCCTCTGAGATTCAGCTAGCTTCAAAGATCACTTCAGACTGAGCGACTGTTGTCTACAGGGGTAACTTTATTACCCATCTTGGACAGGAAGTTCCATATATGGGCGTTCAAACTTGAGAGTGTTATATGCTAAGATTACTTTGAAAGCAAATCCTTTGATGAATTAGGACAAAGGTTTGCAATGTGTCCTTGACAACAAGAAAGGGGGGTTGTGTTACAAACTCAGACCATTTGATAGAGAGAATTGTAATGTTACAGTAATAACAGATACAAATAGCTTTATATATGATATCTATTTCAATATATATATATATATATATATATATAGAGAAGAAAGTAAAATGTGTTCACTCAGTATACTGGGTAGACACAAGTGATACTCTATAGTTGGCGCTAGTCAGTATTGTGTATGGTATAGTGGCAGCTATATAAGACAAGTACTGGTTGAGATGTGAGGTCCCAGTCAGTAAGTGAAAAATGTGTATACAAGAATAGATACAGCGCCTATATATCCATTTAAAATATGGGTGGTATATGGGAATATGAATGAGAACTAGAGCTAATTATTAGAAAAATAATAGCAATTAAAAGAATATTAAAAAATTTTTTTTAGAATAAATTATACTTGAAGAATGATGAATAGATTATGAAACAGTGTTCATATGAGTCTTTAGACAATATATAGTCCGTAGTAAATCTTCATATGCAGTTGATATCAGTAAATAGATGGTATGTAATACCCTTACCAGATATTACCTCAATCTGATGAGGTAAGTATGCCGCACTGGGGGTATATACAGATGGTAGAATCTTCTCCTTGTATTCAGATGTGGTGCCTCTTGGGTTTTCGTAAGCCTCCTGGAGTATGCAGGGATATGTTTCTGGTTGTAGATAAATCCCTTGTACTTCCTTTGTGTTGGTAGTTAGCCTCTTGGAGTACCTTTTCTGTCTTGGTATACACTTTCTCCAGCGTAAAGATACCCAGGGAGACAAGAAAGGATATATAGTGTAATACAGTTTATTTACAATTTAGGCATAAAAATATAATTCACATAGCACTCACATTTGGCATCCTCAGATTATATGAGGTATGTATAAGGCATATAGGACTCTAGTGGGTCCTTCCACATATAGGTATGAGATACAGGTTCCCCAATCTAGGTATAAGACTTCGTAGTGAAGTATTATGCAGCTGTTGCTATTTCCCAAATGAGGTAATATGGTATAGTACACTTATCTCAAAAAGTATATGCCAGCAGACTGGCTACAAGGAGTGACACTGGTATTAAAAAACGATTTAGATAAAACACATTTAAAATTAAGTACATAAGAAATAAGTAGTTAGTATCCCTAACTACTATCTACTAACTACTTATTTCTTATGTACTTAATTTTAAATGTGTTTTATCTAAATCGTTTTTTAATACCAGTGTCACTCCTTGTAGCCAGTCTGCTGGCATATACTTTTGAGATAAGTGTACTATACCATATTACCTCATTTGGGAAATAGCAACAGCTGCATAATACTTCACTACGAAGTCTTATACCTAGATTGGGGAACCTGTATCTCATACCTATATGTGGAAGGACCCACTAGAGTCCTATATGCCTTATACATACCTCATATAATCTGAGGATGCCAAATGTGAGTGCTATGTGAATTATATTTTTATGCCTAAATTGTAAATAAACTGTATTACACTATATATCCTTTCTTGTCTCCCTGGGTATCTTTACGCTGGAGAAAGTGTATACCAAGACAGAAAAGGTACTCCAAGAGGCTAACTACCAACACAAAGGAAGTACAAGGGATTTATCTACAACCAGAAACATATCCCTGCATACTCCAGGAGGCTTACGAAAACCCAAGAGGCACCACATCTGAATACAAGGAGAAGATTCTACCATCTGTATATACCCCCAGTGCGGCATACTTACCTCATCAGATTGAGGTAATATCTGGTAAGGGTATTACATACCATCTATTTACTGATATCAACTGCATATGAAGATTTACTACGGACTATATATTGTCTAAAGACTCATATGAACACTGTTTCATAATCTATTCATCATTCTTCAAGTATAATTTATTCTAAAAAAAATTTTTTAATATTCTTTTAATTGCTATTATTTTTCTAATAATTAGCTCTAGTTCTCATTCATATTCCCATATACCACCCATATTTTAAATGGATATATAGGCGCTGTATCTATTCTTGTATACACATATATATATATATATAAATATATATTTATATGTTTTTAAATATATATATATATATATATATATATATATATATATATATATATATATATATTAATAACACTCACTGATATCCTGACACTCCATTGTTAAACATATGTCTAAACATATAAATATACAATAAATGTTTTTCTATGTATAGGTTGCATACCTTTTAACTTTTGTTTGCAATATATTTTTTTAATAATTTTAATTAGACTGTGTTAATATGAGTGTAACTGTACTTAGTAATGTATTTTTGCAATTTTTTAAGACTTGTAATACCTAAGCAATGGAAATTGATTGCGAACAGACCATATCACATTAGGAAAAATCAGAACTCACAACTTGTAATCTTGCTGTCTCTGTGTTACATATACTGCTTTTTAATTAATATATATATATATATATATATATATATATATATATATATATATATATATATATATATATATATTACTTTTTATATAGTACTTAATATGTTAGTAGTTGTCAATATATTCTGTACCAACTCTTGAGTCCCAAAAGGGCTCGCCCTACCTTCTAATTCTAGGCATTGCATGTGTTAAATAGTTAGGGTTTCCAACTCTTCCTAATTTCAGGATCTCCCTTATTGGCCCAAACTTTTTTACAGTGTCCCAGGCTCCCTTATTTTTTACAACATGTAAAATCTTAATTTCAAACTCTTGCACTCTTTACTCTTATTTACTTAAAGGGACAGTCTACACCAGATTTTTTATTGTTTAAAAAGAGAGAATCTCTTTATTACCCATTCCTTAGTTTTGCATAACCAACGCAGTTATATAAATATACTTTTTACCTCTGTGATTACCTTGTATCTAAGCATCTGCAAACTGCCCCCTGATTTCAGTTCTTTTGACAGACATCCATTTTAGCCAATCAGAACTGGCTCACTGGAACTCCATGTGCCTGAGCACAGTGTTACCTATATAACACACATGAACTAACACCCTCTAGTGGTTAAAAACAGTCAAAATGCCCTGAGAGAAGAGGCAGCCTTCAGGGGCTTAGAAATTTGCATATGAACCTCCTAGGTTTAGCTTTCAACTAAGAATACCATGAGAACAAAGTAAAATTGGTGATAAAAGTAAATTGGAAAATTGTTTAAAATAACATTCTCTATCTGAATCATGAAAGTTTATTTTGGACTAGACTGTCCCTTTAATCATTTTGATGTATCTGACAGTTTAATGTCTTTAGTCCCACTGTGCCTTAAATGAGAAATATAATTCACTGATTTACATATTTAAGCTAGACTGTGTGTATGAAGTTGGTTTATATGAAGAATTGTATTGTACCAAACTGAAACAAATTGTAAAATAAAATGTTTTTTCAGTAACTACTGTATAATTTGTCAATTTCCAATAAATGTGTCGATTCCATAGCCTCTCTTATTTTCTTCAAAAAAGTTGGGTCTATGTGTGACCATACATAGCAAACGAAAGGAAATATTAATATTTGTTATTGCAAATTGTTTTTAAATATTCTCAGTTTATATGGGTGATTAATGGTTGTAACAACACTTTTCTTTGTTCTATATATTTCATAACCTCATGCACTGTTCAAAAATTCCTTTCATTTTGCTATACAACCTATTATTAGGAGTGTTCAAACCTGCAAACTGCAAGTTAAGAAACAGTTGTAAGACTAAAATGGCTGAATTTAATCAGTCCGGGATAATTTAAAAACCGTGTTCTTACACGATTAGTTGTACAATGTTAAATCTGGGTAGCAGATGCTACACACTTGGCCGGAATACAGGCGCACAGTATCTTCTGCTTTGAAACTTGTCCACTTGCATTTTGATAAATGTAGCTGTATATCTGCTTTTAGGTAGAGATATGAAAATTACTAATTTTTCCATTAAAAATTTTGTAAGATGCTAGCTATTCTAATTTATGATACACTAAGTGTGTTCTTTGATACGTACTGTTGTAGAAATGTCAAGGAGTCCAAGGTGGTGGATTCCTTACAGGGACATCTTTATCAAAAGACTATACTCAGTAGCAAGAAAGGGGTTTGTCTTTTATTTTACTTGTAAAGGTACATGTAGTAGCTTTCTTTATGACAAACATTAAGGGCTAGAAGATGAGTGGAGCGCTAACAGTTACGCATGATCAAAGAAAAGGGTTTATTGCAGAAGATTACGTGCATCAGGTTTTTAGCTTGTATTACAAGTTGAAAGTAACCATGATCGCTTGAGCACAATTGAAATTAAACTGCGTCAGGTTAGCACAACCTCAAAGCTCTGGTTAACTGTTTTGTGAAACAAAAACGTGTCCCAAAACACATTTAAAAAAATACAATTTACAGTTACACTCAAAATAACAACATCTAAAAAAAAAAAAAAAAATTATTGCATAGAAAAGTTATAAGGGCTCAAAATATATGAGGTCTCAGGTGTTAGAAAAAAAGGCTGCAAAGGGCTTTAACATAGCGATACATACATACACATGTCTAAATATGTATATGTATGTATATATATGTAATCAAACTTGAAGAAGGGCGATCAGACAGGTAAGTAGAATAAAACTTCAATTTTATTTTCATAGGTTAAAAGCGAACCTCAGAACCAATGGAGCAAATATAAAGGTGATGTGTGTCAGATTGGCTTACGCGTTTCGGCGTGAGCCGTAGTCATAGCCTGTTCAATCTGGCACACTGCATCTCTTTTACAGGTAAAAACACAGAGATTGGTTAATTAGCAAAATAGTCAAAAATTTGCATAAACACACCTTTAAACTACAATAGTCATTATCAGTGCTGTGTAACTTGGTAACTAAGCCAAAGGAAACATACAGAGTCATAAGCAATCATACTCACAATACTAAACTTGAATCGAAATAGAATCGTTATGTTACAGTTACTACTCTGGGGACAGTGTATAATACAAAATACAGCAAAGCTCAAATAAAATGCATACAAATATACAATAGAAATATGATGTTGACAACAAGATATGAATGAGTGAATCTAAAGTGTATATATATATATACATATACACATTTAGGGACCAACAGGGAGAGAATACATAGATGTTTCTAATATATGAGCGTGATCATAAGCCACAACATATGTATTTTATAAATCACACAGTGACGTGACGATAAAATATGTTTAACATATTGACCATAGAGAACAGGTTGGGCAGAGAATTACAGTATAACAATTACAATATAACAATGAGCAATAAGTCAATATAACTATCATGATAAGTGTATTATTAGACCTCTATTTCTGCATGTTATAAAATTCATAAGTAATATATTGACCAATAAGTTGAAACTTAGCTAAAGATAGAGTCACCTATATATGGGTTTAACCAAGAGTTATAATGAATAATAGCAGTAACTATCATTACCATCATCATTGTTAATGTTATTTGTAAAATTAATAATGATAGGATAAATGTTTGAAACAAATCAATCGATCAAGACTAACAGGATCAAGAAAACAACAGATCCTAATCAGAACATCATCACGATCTGAATGAAATATCTCAAACATTAATCTCCTTCTTATTGCCAGAAATTAATTAAATCAAACTCAGAGTTAAGCCCTAAGGGAGTCTTGGATACCGTGAGTAAACTCGGTTGGAACCGGGTTCCCTGCTGAACAAGCCCGAAGTGAAGTCAGGCAAGTGGATTGTCAGTTGAGCTGGGTCACGTTGAGGAGGGGACTAACCACTCATAGTCGTATGAGGTATAAGACTGTCATTGTGCTGTTTATTGAGTATCAGCATATAAATTATTTGCATGCAGTTTAAGCATTTTTTCAGTTGTTCAACAATCCTTTTTGACTGCTTTATTATATTGGGTGTCTGGCTACCCTCATATGTTGTACAACTGAGTTAAGTCAGTCCTATACGTTTAAGAGCCATGGATCAAGCAGTGCAACAATATTACTCACTTTTACCAGCTACTGCCAGGGATCATGTTTCTACTGACATGGACATAATTTTTTCTGAAGACAAGACCAACCTTTGTCTACCTGCTTTATTTGACTGTATGGAAAATTTGTTGCTTAAAGAGCTGCGACTACAGTGGGATATTTGGACATTTGAGAAATATATTGAGTTGCAGATAATACCAAGGGGACTCAGGATAAACAAATATCCAACATTTGATGTCACAGATAAAACTTTTATAGACTCTTGGAACCAAGTTCTCACTGATTGTTCTATCCGTTTAATGCAATTACAGTATAAAGTTTAACTGTTGAAAGCGCTTAGAACAGAAATAGATGACTTACAACTAGTTTTGAATACACGCAGTACAGACAAAGATTTCTTAAATTTTGATAATTTACTGCAGAGGACTGTAGCAGAGTCCAGACAGGGTGTAATTGAAACCAAGCACTCAAAATATTTAAGAGATAAAACTGATTATAACAATGATTCGGTTTATGTTTGGAATAGGAAGCCAAAACAGGGTAACAATGTCTATTCAAACAGTAAGAAAGCACGTAGGTGTAGGCAGAGAAACAGGAAAAATAGGAAAGTGTCCTTTTCAGATGGGGAAGGGTCACAGTCTGATGGGGGTCATTCCTCTAGTGGGGAGGACGTCGCTAGTAAAAGGCCAGGTATCTTAAAGGTTAATACACCGGGTACCACCACCTCATTTGAGCTAGCAGTGAGACCCAGAAATCCTATTATGCCTATGACAGTGGAACTTCCCCCTAAACAACAGTCAAAATATGTTCCAAGTAATTTAATACAATTGCCACAATCCTCACTGACACCACTTGACCCCAGAGGGGCGAGTGATCCCGCCATATTGCAGCAGGTTTTTCCCATAGACGGGATAGAAACGGGAGGGGGAGGGAATGGGCAACAAACAAAGATAGCTCAGGAACGTTATTTACTGAGGGGGAACAGGAGTCAGTCGACTTCCAAATACAAATCGGCAATGTAATTAATTTGTCTACTCATGTTCTTACAAGAGAGCAACTCAGTGTATTATCTCATGGCTTGAATTTTGCACCAACTTCAGAATTTAACCTATTTGACACATTGATTGATGTCAATAAATTTATTAGAAATGTAACCTTACGTAAGCATTTCCATAAAGATTCTGGGGTGGCTCCTGTTTTGCCATCCAGGTCTGAAGTTGGTATTGATTTACCTTTTGAGTGCTGTGATTTGCTCACTTTGGAACTATTGGAACAGGAAGGAATGGGAGGAGAGAGGGCTAATATGACAGATGGTATTAACAGAATTAGGAGTTTTAAGAAACAGTCCCAATTCTATCCCATCCAGAGTAGGTGGCCTACCCTAGAGAAATTTTTCAATAGGGTTGAAAGAGACCTCACTAAACTCAAGGAGGATGGGCTGTCAGTTCCCTCTAATCTAACCAAAAATGAAAAAGGGCTCTCAAAGAACTCACAAACCAGACTGAAATTGTGATACGTAATGCTGACAAGGGGGGGTCGGTAGTGGTACTTAATAAAAGTGATTATGTCCACGAGGCCTACAGACAACTCAATAATACTAATAATTCTCAATTACTTAGTGGAGACCCTACCCAACTTTATCAAAGGGAGCTGAGGCATCTCCTGGACAAAGGTGGTGACTTGGGGATCTTGGATAGCAAAACCATAGAGTTTCTCTATGTGGAGCATCCCAGAATGCCTATATTCCATCATTTGCCCAAGGCCCATAAGTCACTAACTGATGTCCAGGGGAGACCTATAGTAAGTGGAATTGGTTCCCTTTCTGAGAAACTCTCATTGTGGCTTGATGAAGTACTTCAGCCTATTGAAAAGAACCTTCCTAGTTACCTCAGGGACACAAAGCATGTTCTGAAGATGATTGAAAATGTTGGATGGGAGGCTGGATTTAGCTGGCTCACCATTGATGTCAGCTCTCTCTATTCTTCCATTGAACATGGTCTGGGTTTGGAGGCATTGAAGTATTTTTTATCTTGTTACACTGATTATACTGTTTGCTTCCAGGAATATACTTTGGAGGTTGCTGGCTTTCTGTTAACACACAATTTTTTCAGTTTTGATGGGAAGATTTATCTGCAAAGATGTGGGACAGCGATGGGGGCGAAGTTTGCCCCATCCTACGCCAATATCTTCATGGGATGCTCCCACATCTTTGCAGATTCCAATCCATATAGAGAGCAAATCAGTGTTTACAAGCGCTACATTGATGATTTGCTCCTTGTGTGGTGGGGAGATCAATCAACAGCTCTTCACTTTGTTCAATGGTTAAATGAGAATGAAGTGGGCCTGCGATTCACTCATGAATTTCAAAAGGATACAATTAATTTTTTGGATTTAACACTAAGGGGATTACCCAATGGCAAAATTGTATCTAGTGTGTATCGCAAGCCCATCTCAGGTAACTGTTTATTGAGTGCTAAAAGTTGTGTTCCCTCACATGTACCCTATGCTGTGGCAAAGGGGCAGTTTATTCGCATGAAAAGAAACTGCACGGATAGGGGTCAGTATGAAAGTGAAGCCAATGCATTAAGTACCAGATTGAGAGACAGAGGATACAAGCAACATGTGATAGCGAGAGCTAGACAAGATGTTAAGGGATTGGACAGGGATACCCTGTTGTCAGACAAGGATCCGGCAACAAGCAAAACATTTGATGGAGTAACCTTCATCACAAGTTATAGTGCCCACTATAACAAGGTGTGCAATATAGTGCGGAAGCACTTCAAGATGTTGGTTGCGGATGACCTTTTGGTCTCTGTAGTAGACAAGGGCATGAGGTGTGCCTACAGGAAATTTTGTAGCACCATCAGAAGTGATTAAACCCAAACAATCAGCCTCTACCTGGTTACAACATAAAGGTATGTTCAAATGTGGTAAATCTAGGTGTAAACCGTGTGAACATGTACTTACAGGTGAACAGTTTAAATCTATGGTTACAGGAGAATCTTTTGAGATCTGCAGTTGTTTGAACTGTACCTGCAATTATGTTGTGTACCTGATCACTTGTACATTATGTTCCCTGCAGTACGTGGGGTTACCACAAGGGATGTGAATTCTCGTATTAGAGAAGATTTTTCAACCATCCATATGGGTAAAGCCAAAACGCCACTAGTACAACATTTTCTATATAACCACAATAAGAGTACCGATTCTTTTGCTTGGAATATTATTGAAAGAATACCCCCAATAGGGAGAGGTGGGGACAGAACCAAAAGGTTGGAGCGTCAGGAAATGTTTTGGATTTTTCGACTCAAGATGAGGTTGCCCTTAGAGCTTAACTCTGAGTTTGATTTAATTAATTTCTAGCAATGTTGATGTTCTGATTAGGATCTGTTGTTTTCTTGATCCTGTTAGTCTTGATCGATTGATTTGTTTCAAACATTTATCCTATCATTATTAATTTTACAAATAACATTAACAATGATGATGGTAATGATAGTTACTGCTATTATTCATTATAACTCTTGGTTAAACCCATATATAGGTGACTCTATCTTTAGCTAAGTTTCAACTTACTGGTCAATATATTACTTTGAATTTTATAACATGCAGAAATAGAAGTCTAATAATACACTTATTATGATAGTTATATTGACTTATTGCTCATTGTTATATTGTAATTGTTATATTGTAATTCTCTGCCCAACCTGTTCTCTATGGTCAATATGTTAAACCTATTTTATCGTCACTGTGTGATTTATAAAGTACATATGTTGTGGCTTATGATCACACTCATATATTAGAAACATCTATGTATTCTCTCCCTGTTGGTCCCTAAATGTGTATATGTATATATATATATACACTTTAGATTCACTCATTCATATCTTTCTATTGTATATTTGTATGCATTTTAATTGAGCTTTGCTGTATTTTGTATTATACACTGTCCCCAGAGTAGTAACTGTAACATAACGATTCTATTTCGATTCAAGTTTATTATTGTAAGTGAGTATGCTTGCTTATGACTCTGTATGTTTCCTTTGGCTTAGTTACCAAGTTACACAGCATTGATAAACACTATTGTAGTTTAAAGGTGTGTTTATGCAAATTTTTGCCTATTTTGCTAATTAACCAATCACTGTGTTTTTTAACCTGTAAAAGAGATGCAGTGTGCCAGATTGAACAGGCTATGACTACGGCTCACGCCGAAACGCGTAAGCCAATCTGACACACATCACCTTTATATTTGCTCCATTGGCTCTGAGGTTCGCTTTTAACCTATGAAAATAAAATTTAAGTTTTATTCTACTTACCTGTCTGATCACCCTTCTTCAAGTTTGATTGCTTCTACAGCCAGATGATCGGACGAGTTTTTGGGACTGCCAGTCGCCCATTGGACTATACCCCTCACGTGACCGCTCCACCGCGTCAGTGGTGACGTTCCCGGAAGACGCCAGACACCGATGCGAGGCTTAGCGGGCTAGGTACTCTAGACAGATCACGAAGTCTTGGATACCGTGAGTCAGTGAGTAAACTCGGTTGGCCCGAAGTGAAGTCAGGCAAGTGGATCGTCAGGTGAGCTGGGTCACCTTGAGGAGGGGACTAACCACTCATAGTCGTATGAGGTATAAGACTGTCATTGTGCTGTTTATTGAGTATCAGCATATAAATGATTTGCATGCAGTTTAAGCATTTTTTCAGTTGTTCAACAATCCTTTTTGACTGCTGTATATATATATATATATATATATATATATATATATACATATGTTTATATGTCTCTACATATATATTTATGTATTTATATGTGTATATATGTATTTACAGACATATACACACATTAATAAATATGTACACAAATATAGATGTATATATAGGTGCACCAGAACCCTTTGCTGTCAAGTAGATGAAAACATGGAGAAATATATTTATGCAATATTCATATTTAATAAAGTGCTATAGTGTGTATTTACAGTAAATATTTCACATTTCAATGTTCTGCACATAACAGAATATGTTCTATGTATTTTTTAAATAGATATTTCTATATATATATATATATATATATATATATATATATATATATATATATATATAAAAATAATCATATATATATATATACAGGTCTTTAATTTGCTGACCCTCTATAGGCTGTATGACATTAGGGCAAAATGAACCAGTTCTTGAGGGGCTACATTTTATTAAGGAATTTCCATTGTTCTATCTGATGGGGAAATGAGAAGTATGTTTCTCCAGATATATTTCAGTTATTTCATTGAACTTTCCTGGCATTGTAATCTGGCTGCAATTGCACAATTACTCTTGCTGGTGGAACCTGAGTCCTTATTGTAGAGTTAGTGAGAAAAGCACTTTTACCTTGTCTGCTCTCCATTATACTGCATTGTTGTATACTCCCTGCTTCCTGTTTACATGTGACCCAGATGTCTCTCTCTCTCTTTCAATCTCTCTCTTTCTCTCTGTTTTCTCTCCAGTCCTTGACCATCATTTTTATATCTCCAACAGCTATCCCTGGCATCTTGCTTTTTGCTTGACCCTAGCTACTTCTGAGGACCATTATAGAGTGCTAATTAATTCGTCCATTCAACTGTGTCAAGTGTTAAATGTGAAAAATTTAATTGTCAATGTTGTCTCAATAATGATGATGTATGCCTTATTAAACTACTCAATATTTAATCCATTAAGAATAAAAAAATATTGAAAATCATAGGTCTAGTTAAATATCTTTGTTTTTATTAAAATATGAGATTTATGTTACAGAATAAAAAAACTAAAAAATGGATCTCAGAATTTCATAGTTGATATATCATTCACATTTACTTTACATTTGTCTAAGCTATGTGTGAATTTGTTGGCAAATAGTAAAATTTGTACTTCATGGTGATTATTATAGTTATTTACTGCCTAAGATCCTTCTTCATTTAAAGGGGATTTCATATTAAAATGATTAGTATAATTATATTTGTGCACAAGATGCAATAAAAGAGAAAAATATTTGTATGAGTCAAAAAATAGTGTGTACCTATAAAAATGTCATGAGTCACGCAATGTGTTTAAAATTTTTATTTGACCTATTGAGTCACTTTACTTCCTTGTAGCATGCTATTTAATTGAAAACAGTCATGCTGATCTAAATTGCAATTTATGATTGATTATTCAGGGACTATGAATGAAAAAAAAAGGCTTCAAACTAGTGCATTGCAATGTAACAAGAAAATGTATAATACACTTGAAATGGTGTATATACAATCAATAAACTGTATTTTTAAATCATAAAATAATATAACAAAAGGGTTAGTGATTAGGTTTTAGGGTTATAGTTAGTTATTTGGGTTTGGGGTTCAGTTAATGTTTATGGTTAGATTTAGGGCTATAAATTAGAGTTTGAATTAAAGGGACACTCAGGTTAAATTAAATTTTCATGATTCAGATACAGCATGTAATTTTAAATAACTTTCCAATTTACTTCCATTAAAAAAAAATGTGCACGGTCTTTTATATTTACAATTTTTGAGTCACCAGATCCTACTGAGCATGTGCAAGAATTCACAGGCTATACGTATATGCATTTGTGATTGGCTGATTGCTATCACATGGTACAAGGGGAGTGGAAATATACATAACTTTGAAATTTGTTATAAAAAAATCTACTACTCATTTGAAGTTCAGACTTGATATTGCATTGTCTTGTTATCTTGCATTTGTTGATTATGCAAATCTAATGTGTTGACTGGTCCTTTAAAGATGTATCTTAGTGTTTGGGTAAAAGCTAGAGGTTAAATTGGATGCTAGCAAGGGTTCAATGCAATACATGTTGTAAACTACAAACAATAAGGTTCAGGTGATGTTTCCGTGGTCAATATGTTTTGACCCTGGCAGCATCACCTTTGGGGAGATACTGGGGACAATCCAGAGAATATTAACATAAGCATTCGCCGGCACCAATACGCTCACCTAACATCGCCTAACATTGCGGCCGCGGACCTGAATACGTTGCACACCAAGTACGTGGTTATGAGCATTGGACTGTTGTTAACTAACAGTCATCAATCTCGCTGCTATTCGGATTTTTACCAACTTTATGTATACCCTGTCACTAAACGCCGCCACTATACTAAAATGTTTAACCCCTATCCCGCCGCTCCCGGACCCCGGTGCAACTTTAATAAAGTTATTAACCGCTATCCTGCCGCTTACTGACACAGCTGCAACCTAAATAAAATTTATTAACCCCTATCCTGCCGCTCCTGGACCCCTCCGCAACCTAAATAAAGTTATTAACCCCTATCCCACTGCTCCTGGACCCCGACGCCAGTAAATAAACTTATTAACCCCTAAACCTCTGGCCTCCCTCATCACTACCATTAACTAAACCTATTAACCCCTATCCCGCCGCTCCCGGACCCCGCCGTAACTTTAATAAAGTTATTAACCCCTATCCCGCCACTCCCTAACACCACTGCAACCTAAATAAAATGTATTAACCCCTATCCCGCTGCTCCTGGACCCCGCCGCAACCTAAATAAAGTTATTAACCCCTATCCCGCCGCTCCTGGACCCCGACACCACTAAAAACACGTATTAACCCCTAAAGCTCTGGCCTCCCACATCACTACCATTAACTAAACCTATTAACCCCTATCCCGCCTCTCCCGGACCCCGACGCCACTAAATAAACCTATTAACCCCTAAGCCGCCAGCCCCCCCACATCGCCATAAACTATATTAAGCTATTATTAAGCATAAACCTATATTAAGCTATTATTAAGCCTAAACCTAACAACCCGCTAACTTTTCAAAAACTTCAAAAACTGTAAGTTTTTTGAGTGGGTTTTATTTTTGGAGTAGGGTCTAGGCAGGTAAAAGAGCTAAATGCCCTTTCAAGGGCAATTCCCATACAAATGCCCTCTTCAGGGAGCTTAGGTTTTTTTTATATACTTTTTATTTGGGGGGGTTGGTTGGGTGGTGGGTTTTACTGTTGGGGGTTGTTTGTATTTTTTTTTTACAGGTAAAAGAGCTGATTTCTTTGGGGCAATGCCCCGCAATAAGACCTTTTAACGGCCATTGATAGATTATTGTAGGCTGGGTTTTTTTTATTTTGTTTTTATTTTTTTATTTTGATAGGGCTATTAGATTAGGTGTAATTTGTTTTTATTTTTGATACTGTTTTTTTTTTTCCGTAATTTAGTGTTTTTTATTTTTTGTATCTTAGCGTTTATTTTTTTTGTAATTTAGTAATTTGTAATAATAGATTTAAATAATTTGAGAAGAGTTAGGGTTTTTTAATATGTAATATAGTTAGTTTAATTGCTAGTTTAATGTATTTTTTTGAGTAGGTTAATTAATAGTTTCAAATTAGTTTCTTTTAATTCTACAGGTAAGTTTAAATTTATTTTAAGATAGGATTCTTGTAATTTTAATGTAAAGTTAGCAGGTTGTTAGGTTTAGGGGTTAATAGCTTAATTTAGTTTATGGCGATGTGGGGGGCTGGCAGTTTAGGGGTTAATAGGTTTAGTTAATGGTAGTTATGTAGGAGGCCAGATGTTTAGGGGTTAATACGTTTATTTAGTGGCGGCAGGGTCCGGGAGCAGCGGGATAGGGGTTAATACATTTGTTTAGTTGCAGCGGGGAAATAAATACGTCAAAAATATACTATCTACGCATTTCTTTGTTCTTAAAAATAGATATAGATGATCACCATTAAAAAAATAATACACACTTTCACTTTGAGTTTCTATGTAGGGAAAGTGGTTATTACAATCACCCTATTGTATTTAATTAGAGAGTATCAGGAGCCCTCATTTGAAAGAGGGGATTTTCCTCTTCAGAATGAGCAAATCAATAGCCTTCTAGGTAATGCCCATAAAAATGGTGTTGAAGATTTACTGACCAAAACACACACAGTCAAGGATCACACCAGGCTCCTTGAAGAGATTTTGTGTATTGATCAATATGTTTAATGATAAATAATGGAGACATTCTTACTGTGTTTCTGAGGAAAGGCACTCTTACACCCAGTTATATACAGAATATATAGATTACATATCTGACAGTTTCAGCATGAAAATAGTGATCATTAAACATTTAAAAGCAAAATGTTCCACCACCAGCAGAAAAGTATTTATAGTAGGCAGATAGTCTTGGTTTAATGGCATATTATCTGCTTTTACTAAGGAACTTTTGTGGTCTATGTCTGAACTTTTGACCAGGAGAAAATATCAACTGTTTGCTTGCATGACCTAACTTGTTACACAAGAACTGACAATATGTTAGACACTGCAAGCAAAGCATAAGCAGAAATAAGCAGAGTTTGTGTCTCTAACTAAACCTGATGGACATATAGGCATTTGGAATAAAATCCAAGGTGTCTGTTGCCTTTATAATACAAAGAAGGGCATCAATCTTCTAGCTGATTGTGACAACTATGACAAATATAGTTATGGTTACTTTAAAAAGACCCTTAACAACCCAATTAACAGACATATATAAAAGACCCCTTATTTGATAAAGGTGGTCCCACCAAATATGGAACTTTATGTCTATATAGCCAACAAGTGATCATCAAGTGTTTCATTGTTAATGGCAGGCCTTTTAGATCATTGTTTTTGTGCAAATAAAAAATGTCAAGTAATCATATAAAATGGCGAGCTGGTTGAGTGTAAAAATAGAATATTTTTTGTTTAATTATTTTGTTTGGTGTTTTTTTTATTATTATTTGTTACTAAACTAATGGTAGGAACATTCTCACATTATTTGTTCAAAAGAAGTAGGTACACTCACATCACAGTTGCACTATCAGGTGCAGTACGAGCATGCTGGGACTTCACAAGTGACGGCTCATAGTGATTGATGGACAAGGCGAGCCTCCTATGTGACAGAAACTAATATGGTTGCTAGTAGGTCTCCACATCTTCTACGCATGTGATTTGGATTGTTTACACTCTGCATTCGATACGGAAAGTTCAAGGACTTTATTAATATATCAATTTTAAGACATACTTGTAAACCGAAAGCCCGACAATTTTTATGGGCTGGATTGCATGATGTCATCAGTTAAAGGGATACAGAACCCACATTTTTTTCTTTCATAATTCAGATAAAAGATGCAATTTTAATCAACTTTCTAATTTATTCCTATTATCAATTTTTCTTCATTCTCTTTGTATCTTTATTTTAAAAATCAAAAATGTAAGCTTAAGAGCTGGCCCATTTCTGATTCAGCACCTGGGTAGTGCTTGCTGATTGGTGGCTAAATGTACCCACCAATCAGCAAGCACTATAAAGGGTGCTGAACCAAAAATAGGTCAGCCCATAAGCTTACATTTGTGCTTTTTTCAAATAAGGATACCAAGAGAAAGAAGAAAAATTGATAGTAGGAGTAAATTAGAAAGTTGCTTAAAATTGCATGCTCTATCTGAGTCATGAAATAAAAAAATGGGTTCAGAATCCCTTTAATATAAAATATGATCATTATAAATGTTGGAAGCTCCGTTACTGCATTAAAGTAAGTCCATTTGATTACTAATATGATTAACTTTAAAATAGTTTTTTATGTGGTCTATTTCACACAGTTTTATAACCCTTTAGGAGTATAATTACAATAATTGCAGGCACAAGAAATGGTGCTGCATGGGTCTAAGAATGAAATGATATCCCCTTTCCCAATTTTCCATCCACTACAGTTATAGTGAGTAGTCTCAAATATTAAAGTTCTGCAAACTGACCCCATCCAACAGTAATTTATATTTAAAACCATTATAATCCAGAATACCCTCTCCCTATGCACCACCCCTGTCAAATTCTGTCTGGGTCATATGATCACACCTAGTCCAAATAGATTTTCAATTTCGGTAGTGAGTTAGGTTATGACAATACTTAAAAACACATGCTTGTCCAGGGAGCTTCTCATCTTCTGCTGATCCATACACAGCACCAAGTCTGTACAATCTTCTGTGCCCTCTCCCAAATAGAAAATGTTCATGTGACTGTGTAAAACTCTTTCCTCTCACCAAGCAGCTTTAAGTCCAATCCAGCCTCAGCTAAACATAACAACTCCAACCTCTTAACCATGCACTTGTTATGTTGCCAAACAAAGAGGAGGACAGCTGATTTACAAACATAATCCCTGTGGAATGGCTAGAAAATGATGCACATAATTCACTCTAAGTATATTTCTTACCTGATAAAGAAATCTAAATTGATTAGTTGAGGACAATACTTATGGATCACTAAGGCCACTTGAAGGTACTGGAACCAGTGTAATTTGTTGGGTATGAGTCTGTCTTGGATCTGATTGAATGATAAGATCTGTCTGCTAACCAAGAATCTGCCACCCTGTAAAGGCCTTTATTTTCCCATTTCCCTATTTGTTTGTGTAACTCGGATGGAAGTAGGGTTTTAATTGGTCTTACTATCGAGTTTGGTGGTAGTAGGTGCAGGGATTTGGTGTATATGTTGCGTCTCTGTCATAGTCGGTGGGATCAGTGTCTTTCTGTTTGTTGGATAAGGAGGGTCCCATAGTATATCTGCTGGCTGGTCATATCCTCCCAACTCCGCTTTCATTCCCGTTCACACAATATCATGGGAGTTTTTACTAAGTAGCGCTGCCTGTGCTAGTCTGCCCCTGATAGTATTCCATCAGATTCAGTGCTCCCCCCCAAATTGTTTGTGTTGTTGCAATATTTGCGAAGCTATTCTAACCACGTTGTTTCCTCTCAGAAAGCTAATTAAGTCTAATTGTAGTTTTTTTAAGGTCTGGGGTAGAAATCTTTATTGGAAGGGCTCTAAAAAGATACATAAACTTAGGAAGTACAGACATCTTGATAGCTGATAGCCAACCATACCATGAGAAGTTCTTTTGTCTCCACCTTCCTAAGTCTCTCCTGATTTTTTTATATATGGGGTGGGTGTAGTTTAATTTATATAAGTCATCGTTATTGAGTGATATTTTTATTCTGAGATATTGTATCGCTTCTTTTGCCCAGGTAAATGCAAAGTTGGCTTCAATAAGTTTCTGGTTGTGCCTAGGTAGAGCCAGTGATAAAGCTTCTATCTAAAGATTTATTGATATATATATTTAGATCTATTTGAAGAATTACGAATATTGGCAGCCAATGGCTCTATACAAATCATGAATAAGAGCGGGGACAGAGGACATCCCTGCTGGATACCATTAGGGATATCTATAGGTCTTGATTGATAACCTGCCGCTCTAATAGTGGCAGTAGGATCTGAGTAGATGTTCCTAATAGCCTGCACAAAGGGACCGTGAATGCCCATCTGCTCCAACACCTTAAACATGTAACCCTAGTCTACTCTGTTGAACACCTTCTCTGCATCTAGTGAATGGTCCCGAGAAGGTGTTCCTGTCTTCTCCAAATTATCATCTAGGGTGAACATGCATCGTACGTTGTCGGGGGCTTCTTTGTCTGCAATGAAATTGACTTGGTCAGGATGGATTAAGGAGGGAAGGTGTCTTTTTAGTCTATTAGCTAAAATTTTTGTAAAAATCTTAATGTCCTGATTGATCAGGGAGATAGGTTGGTAGCTTTGACATAGTTTGGGGTTTTTCCCAGTTTTACGGATCACTACTATCTTTGCTTGTAAGATGTCTGGGGGGATTTACTTTACCTGCATAATGTGGTTACAGAATTTTAACAAGTTAGGTACTAATGCCAATTTGAAAAGCTGGTAGTATTCCTCAGGGAAACTGTCCGGTCCCGCTGCTTTGCCTGGCTTGAGGTCTTTAATAGCTGCTAAGATCTCTCCTGCTGGTATTTAATTCTTCTAATGCCTCATTATCTAGAATTTTTAATCAGGAATTGTGATAGCATCATTTTTGTATGGGGTGCTAGGTTGGCTTTATTACCATCATAGAGATGTTGATATTATTGGGCAAAGCTATCCGCGATCTCCTGAGGGTGTGAAGTGTCTGACCATCTGGTTTCTGTAAGAGAGGGATAGAGAAGGAACGTATCCTCTCTTGTAGTTTATAGGCTAAGTATTTATCTGGTTTGTTAGAGTATATAAAGTATTGCACTTTTATTTTTTGGGAAGCTCTAATTGATGAGTCATTCATAATAGTCGACAACTCATGTATTTTCAATTGCAATAATTTAAAAACAGTTTGGGATAATGTCTGTTGATGTTGTTTAGTTAATCTTTTGATCTCTGTTTGTAAGGCGTCAGTTTTAGATCGTTGCGATTTAATATATGTAATTTTTGCTTGGATGAGTAAACCTCTGATGTAAGGTTTATGAGCCCCCCAAGTAGTTATCGGATTTCTTGTAGAGCCCACATTTATTTGCAAATATTCTGTAAGAGATTGTAAAATAGAGTCTTGTGTCTTAGGGTTTTTGAGTACGTTAGGATCATAGGTCCAGAATCATGTCCTACAATGGTTGTATACCCCTTCTATGTCCACCTGAACAATAGAGTGATCCGACCACACACATGAATGAATGGAAGAAGAGATTAAGTTGGTAATTAACACCTGGCTCAGGTAAACATAGTCTAGCTTAGAGTATGTCTTGTATGCGTACGAGTAGTATGTGTAATCATTAGTTTTACCATAAAGAGAATCCCAAGAGTCCAGGATATTATGTCCTATGGGGCATCTTTGATTGTCTTGACTGTGGAATTGTGCCATTGCTGTTTGTGAGTCAATCTGGTCCATCCCTCTGATATTAATGAGTTCATAGGTATATTAAATTCACCCCCAAGGAGTATTCTCGATTGCGACCATTGAGTAAGCAATTGAGAGATCTGTTGAAAGAAGGAGTCCTGTTTTTCATTCGAGGCATATACTGTATATTACATAATGTAATCTGTTTCTCTTGCAGCCGTCCCCTAATTAGCCAATACCTGCCTTGTGTATCTTTGGTCACCTCCTCAACAGCAAAATTAAGTTAGTGATGTATAAGGATAGAAACCTCTTTCTTCTTGCTATCCGTTGTAGAATGAAAATGTTGAGAAAATTGTCTAGACCAGTACTTCTGTAATAAGCTACTGGTAAAATGTGTTTCCTGTAGGAATACTATATTGGCCTTAACTCTGTTATATTGGGTTAGGGCTGTCTTGCGTTTTACATCCGTGTTGAGGCCTCTGACGTTGTATGAAATAAGTCTAATGTGTTGGGCCATTATTTACTTACCTTAGTGGGTCCTATCTTATAGATCTCCCTACCCAATTTCTCAGGTCCTCCATAATGGAAGAAAACGTCCCATTTCTCCCAGTGTTGCAAATCATCCATCTCCCTCTGGTTGACACAGCGGAAACAAGCATGATTAAGCAATGAAACATAAGTAAATAAATAAAACAACAATATAATCATAAATGCAAAAGTAACTAGGTAATTGAGATATGTCATTTACCTAATAAACAACAAAAAACATGGGTGCGCAGTGTGCAACACAGCATTGTAGACATGAAATATTGAGTGTACATAGTGGAAAATCAAAGTATTGTGTAGTCTCTTACACTTATCTAATAAACTCAATCTATATTTGCATATTGAGCCTTGGCTGGATAGACAGATCAATACAACAAAAAAACTGTATGGCTCCAAAGTTTACAGTAGCCTTAACTTTAGCTTTTAGTAGATTAGTCTCTTAGAGGAATCCTTAATAAGAACAAAATGTCAATATAAACTATAACATGTGTTTTGATACAAACATAACAGTGAAAACAAATATTAGAATGGGTATATGATTCAGCTAGTATAGTCATCCAAGTCCTTGTTTTCAGTGGAGTCTATTGGCAGTGATGAAACTGATGTAAGTTTTCTGCCAATTAGAAGTCACCTGTGTGGACATTGTGTCCTCAGGATCAGATTTAAGCAACAATGAGTTGGGGTGAGTCCATTCAGGTCTTAGCTTTATTCTTGGTAACCTTGGACCACTTCTATCTCTGTGGTTGGCTTGGTTGCTAATTAGGTTGGTATACCTCAGTAGATGATGAGTTGAGGGGTATGTCTGGAGTCTCTAGTTGGAGATGATTGCAGATATCAGGTATTTCTGTGATCTCCTTGAGGCTGATGGTTCTACCCTTGTGTAGGATATGAAGCCAAAATGGAAAACCCCACCTGTAATTGATCTGATGTTTGGCAAAAAGTACTCCTTCTCTGGAGTGTTCATAGGCAAAGATATTGATAGAATTGGGTAACCGAGCCCTGGAACTTAAATGTTGGGTTCTTTTTTGCAGCCGATAATGTGGTTTCTTTCTCTGGAAAGCGAAACATTTTAACAATGACATCCCTTGGTGGGGCATCATTTTTAGGTTTTGCTTGCAGCGAGTGATACGCTCTTTCCATCTGGAATTTGTAGTCTCCTGTATCCCCTGTGTTAGCTTGAAATAATTGGTGTATATAGTTAAGCAATTCTGATGAGATAACTGATTCTGAGATCCCTTTAAGTCTCAGATTGCATCTGCGACTCCTATTTTAAATATCCCCCATCTTGCTGTTGAGAGGAAATTTGTTGGGTCAAGATTGTGACTTCTTCTGCTGTAGTGGTTTCAGTTTCCTCCAGGGAGGCCACTCTGGTTCCTAGTGCGAAGATATCTTGTTTGATATCAGTTAGGCTGCTGGTCACTGTATTTTGTAAAGTATCCAATTTATTCCATAATTTCTCTAAGTTTGCATTAATATCATGTTTAGATACAAGAGACTTGAGGTCTGCTCTAGTCCCAGGTATTGAGTCTTCTGTGACCATGTCAGAGTCTGAGTCAGAATCTGCACCTTTTCTGCTATGAATATTAGGCTTCTGACACCATTTCTCCCATGCAGTCTGTAGCCATTAATGATGTGGATAGTGTGCGGCCTATGCTTGTAAGTAACAGACTGTATGGCCTGGTTTATAAATGCTGCGGATGATCGTCTTAACGCTAGCAGGTTAATTCCCATTAGGTCTCTGGTTAGCCCGCCAAGCGTCTCCTCTGTGATCCGGTCCTATGAGGATAAGTAATGCGGTTTGTGTCCCCTTCAGGAGAAGCTGTGTCACATATCTAAGATGACAACCTTACCGGCCCTGCACTTCCGAAGTGTCTGCAGCTGCTTCTTTAGCTCCCATTGGGCTTTAAGATTTATTTTTTTAATATCTGATTTCTCTGAGTTTGTCCTATTCGAAATCCAATGAAGTAGCAGCCCCAGTTGATATTTTATCCACTTTTATCGACGGTGTTGCACAGAGCTAAGAGCTCAGACCTCCATCCCTGAATGGCTCCAAGCTCCGCCCCCACTCATATATTTAAAGGGACATGAAACTCCAAATTAATAAACAACTTTCCAGTTTACTTATATTATCAAATTTGCTTCATTCTCTTGTTATACTAAGCTGAAGGAGCAGCATTGCTTACTGAGAGCTAGCTGAACACATCTAGTGAACCAATCACATAAGACAAATGTGTGAAGGCACCAATCACCAGCTAAATCCCAATAGTGCAGGATATGTACATATTCTTTTTCAACAACAGACACCAAGAGACAGGGCCAGATTTACAGCCCAGGTGCCTGTAGGCACCAAAATCGAAAGTGCCCCCCACGCGCTCCCGGTTCACATGTATGAACCTATTGATACAGCCTAAAACTTTATAGAATTGTGATTTATTTTTTTACAGCAGCTGCTAATTTTGCTAAAAGGCAGTCAATGATCTATAGCAAAACACTCTAGACAGTATTTGCCCAGTATGATGAGATTCCAGTCAAAACAGTATTTATTTAAATACAATTAATACAAGAAAAGTGCAGGTTGTCTAGGCTGGGGCTTCATTTAGAAACTTTGCTGACCAAGCCTGCAATGTGCACAGTCAACCAAGGGTCAGTTGTTTTTTTAAAGCCTGTTTATCCTGTGCAACAGCCCTGGCATTTTGAATTTTAGCAATAATATTCATACCTATGGTATTTTATATGAAAGACTACCCTCTGACTGTACAATCTATCATTTTGATTTTGACAGCTGCTGCAGCTGATACATGCCCACTGTGCACTCAGAGCGCTCTATAATATCACACAAATAGTCACTCACTGTCACGCCCCATAAAAGAAGGCCCCTCTGGCTGCTCTATCCGCATTCACTGGAGAAACGGACCGGACCGGTCAGCATGGCAAAGTTATCTACTATGGTGAGTGAGGGCAGAGCTGCAGAGGTGTGCAGAAAAGGCATATGGAGCGACATGGAGCTTCCTCTATGGAAGGCGCCTACAGGCACATGCCTACTCTGCCTAATGGTAAATCCGGCCCTGCCAAGAGAGCAAAGTACATTTGAAAATAGAAGTGAATTTAAGTTTCCAAACATTACATGCTCTATCTGAATAATGCAAGTTGTATTTTAACTTTCCTATCCCTTTAAAATAGATTGGAAACAATTTCAAAGTGTGTAAAACATATATACAGTGTATGATTTTATATATAAACTATAAACACCCATTTAATCACAGTCAAACAAATATATTATAGGGCAGACCCTTCTACTGATTTTAATGTCTTAAAGATATATTATAGTCATTTGTATGCATGTATAATATATATCAGAAATTAATCGCTGCATTACAAAATATCTGCATGCAATATAAAGGGTTTATAAGCATTTTAAACTGTGACTTTTTTTAGCAAATTTAGCATTTTTTTTTTTGAAAGACAGAAAAAAACACTCTTAAAAAGTCTCTTGAGTGTGTGTTATCTTAGCTCATTTGCTGTTGAGGTTAAGGTTAAATACAAATTATTATTATTATACTTTATTTATGAAGCGCCAACATATTCTGCAGCGCTGTCCATGGGTACAATTCATTTAAATAAAACAATGATATAAAACGTATAAGAGAAAAGACAAAATTTAACAAACACATACAGCAGTAATTGAGGGCCCTATTCCCGTGGAAACTTACAATATAGAAATACAAATGAGCTCCTGCACTGGTCAAGCAATCGTTGCTTAGAATTTTGTGGGGTCATACTTCTGGAAAAGGGGCAAAATAAATTATGAAGTTAGACTACAAAGGTTTTTGTTATTTATAATGAATCATTTTACAGGGAATACACTTTTAAGTTTAATGTGCCGTTAACATAGGCCCTGCAAAAAGATGAAATTGGATAATTTCATTGCCCTTTGATTAAGGCTTTAAAAGCAAAGACAAATATTTGTGCTACTTTCCATGTGTTCAAGCACAGGTTCCAGAAACAAAAGGTTCACAGTGAGTAATACATTAGTTTGGTCAATAGCAGTATATTGTTTCATAATAACCACAAATGCCATGTTTTCTCAATCCAAATAAATGTAAGTATGATTGAACCATCGAAGATGTATATTTAATAAATACAATGAACACTGTGTTATTTACTTTGATCCAATCTCCTTGATTTAAAGTTCAATTCCACAGTGCTGATGGCAGGACATGTTGTTCTGAATACCTTAACTTTCCCTTAATGGAAAATGTGTGGAATGAACTCAGTAATCTTCATAAATTGTGCTTCATCAAAGAATGAAAATTAAATTCTTCCTAAGATCAATGTGGGAAAGGGATTAGTATTTGGACTGAGAATGGGTTGCAAGTTACAATTTATCTACAGCCTTTAAAAACCGTATTTGGAAAAATGTTTTTCATTTAACAATATTTGGTTTTGCTAATGACTTAATGTAATTGTGTCATTGTTGTTCATTGCTTCCAAAATGAATCATCAATGTTGTCTTCTGTTTGAAAGAACTTTTGTATGATGATCTACTTTGGCATTGTTTGGACTAAGCCAAAATTAAACTTATTCTAATACCATTACAAGGAACACCTAAAAATGTCATGTGGAACTCAAAAACAGTAATGGAATTCTATTTAGCTATGGTTGATGATATTTTCATGGATGTTTCAAAGTAAATCTAAAGGACTTAGCAGGAGCCAGTCCTCTACATTCTCTAAATCTAGAGAGTTCTTTTCGGTCTGAACTGTTCTTATGTTCTATCTTCTGTTAAATATAGGTGGTGAGTGTGGATAAGTGAATTTATTACAGAAATGTCAATCTCACAGAAGGCTGTTATGGCCGTAGGAACCAAAAATCCCTATAATCTAAACCTATCATCTAATCCTAAATGTAAGGGATATTAAACCATTTAACAGAATGGTTGCAACTCACAATGCTATTGTTTTTCCTTCTGAGCCTCTAATTGTAAAGGGGCAGTTAACACCAAAATTGTTATTGTTTAAAAAGATAGATAACGCCTTTACTACCCATTCCCCAGCTTTGCACAGCCAACATTGTTATATTAATATACTTTATAACATTTAAACCTCTAAATTTCTGCCTGTCTCTAAGTCACTACAGACAGCCTCTTTTTTATTTGCTTTTCAAAACAGGAGACTGCTAGTTCACGTGGGCCCTATAGATAACATTGTGCTCACGCCCGTGAAGTTGTGCACAACACAGCACTAATTGGCTAAAATGCAAGTCAATAGATAATAAATAAAAAGTCATGTGATCAGGGGGCTGTAAGAAGATGCTTAGATACAATGTAATCACAGAGATAAAATATATATTCATATAGCTGCGTTGGTTATGCAAAACTGGGGAATGGGTAATAAAGGGATTATCT